>NW_024609458.1:0-180585 GCF_018296145.1 Oncorhynchus tshawytscha
AGCCTAGTTTCAATATGCTCGAATATTATTCCTGTTGCTATTATAATAGCAGCATGTTATTAGCATAATTAGGCTACTATACATTTCTATATGCCACATTTCCCTCTATAAATGGTCGAAGTTGCAAGGCGCCGTAAATTCTCTATCTATAGGGATAGACACCTTCTGAATGTGACCCTTAGGCCTACTGGTCCAACAATTGTTTTTGCCACTATAGATATAGATTATGGAGTTTGCTCATACTTCTCTTCCGTCACTGCAAGTCCCCAATATCAACACAAGTATTGTTAATCTTCACTCTCCTTTGATTTGTCTCATTTACCTTGGCTAAAACGAATAGGCCTACCACATTTATTTTTTGATCGATCTAGATTGATTGATTTAATCTAGCCTTTCAATTATTGCAGAATTTTGAATGTGGGCCTCTGGCTGTAGTATATGAAGTGATATTTTCACAACCATTATGCCTTTATCCAAAGCACATCATTTCTTGAAATAAGCATTAACCTAATAAAAATGATTCCTCATTTGATTTGATTAAACTTCATGTCTAACTTCGTATTTTCAACATTTCTAACTCAACACGCTTCCCTATATTATAGTTGTTTAGTCGGTGCCATTTGTGCAAAATGTTAGAATTTAAGCCTCGATCACACCTATAGTGTTTAAGCAAAATGTACGCAGCATCATCTGGATATGTGTGCAACAAAAGTTCAACATTCACCATCTGCTACTGTTTCTGTCAAGCAGTCTATGCATACAATAAGATGCACATGTTCGATTAATCCAACATATGCACCACACAGAACGCACTACAACTGCCTCTGTAACACAATGCTGCAAGCCAAATGCAGCGTTCCATTGGAAATGAATGTACTTTTGGTGTACCAAAACACAATAAAGCTGTTGGTGTGATGGAGTCTTTAGGCACATTTTTATTGTGTAGCCTTTCATTCATACTCATACTTCAATTCATACTCTCCTCCATGTTTTGCACATGGGCATATGTTGCTAAAATATTATAAGAAAAATGTTCGAAGCGCCCTTTAGTAGGACATTATTATTTATTCAGAAAAAAAGCGTATACTGAGTTATCTTTGTTTTTGGCGCTTCACGAAATTACAATTATAGGCCATTTTCTTTTTGAAAATGTGTTATTGATGTGGTGATAGTTCAGATGATCTAGGGCGGCTATATGTCTACTCCTCCATATATTTGATATTTCGAATAGCCATCTACAAGTAGGCCTTGGTCTAATAGGATAACATCATTTTCCCCCACCATATTGATATTATAGTTGTCACTTATTAAACGAAAGGTAATTTACTGAATGGAATTTGAAATATGATGTTGATTTTGGAGTGATGGGATGATGATAGGTAACGGTTGGTACTTTGGTACCGATTGCCTTGTTTCGATTGGTTAAGAGCTTCTCCTCGATCATAACCATGACATCACAGTCACCTGATCCAATACGGTTACAGTTCCAACAGGAAACCAACGAGAGAGGATGCTGGACATCTTGGAAGTCTCACGGTGCTTCATAACTTTCTCAGCCTCCCTTTTCTCCGTTTAAGGCGAGAAAGTTGTTCCATTTCATGTTTGTTTGGAGATAAAAAGGCTTTGGATTTTTTGAAGGATTGTTTTTTTCTCTTGAATAACTAACGTGAGAGGGGGGCTGAGCGCACATATTTTAAGCTTGTTTATTTTGTGTGAATGGAGAGGGCAAAGCCTTGCGCGTGAGCATCTATCCCTTTCAAAGAACTGACCCTTTCCCACCTGTTGGGGCAGGTGGTTTTGGCTCTGCCCGTGGAGTATGACATTGGACTTGGAGCCCATGGAAGATTTTGTTATTGACGTAGTGGGAGAGGGACTCAGGGATAACGGAGATGAGCATCTCGTGTCCTTACCTTTGGAAGAGGCGAGAAGCGCAGAGCATGAACCTGACACTTTTTTGTCTTCGAGCGGGCAGGACGAGGATAGGGACGACTACTCACCCACATCGAAGCGTCCTCCAGCAGCAAGTAAAAGCCCGGCGTCGGTAAAGCCTCCGTACTCCTACATCGCTTTGATAACAATGGCCATATTACAAAGCCCCAAAAAAGCGTCTTACCCTCAGCGAGATATGTGACTTTATCAGCCACCGATTCGTTTATTATCGTGAGAAGTTCCCTGCCTGGCAGAATTCCATCAGACACAACCTTTCTCTCAATGACTGCTTTGTCAAAATGCCCCGGGAGCCTGGTAATCCAGGGAAGGGAAACTACTGGACGCTGGACCCCAATTCTTCGGACATGTTTGAGAATGGGAGCTTTCTGCGTCGAAGGAAGAGGTTCAAACGCCAGCATTTTCGTTTCGGGGGTGCTCAAGGAGCAACCCCTTGAGCCCAGTGGCTTTCACAACTTGTATAGTACTTATGGACTTGGCACAGCGGGTCTTCAGCTACCCAGTTTGGAGATATATCCGTTCGGCTTCCATCACCATGCACACTCGTCATGCGCGCCCACCATCCCACCTGTTAGCTGCCTGCTACCGGCTTTGTCGAGCCTGTTTACCCGGAACACTTTCGCTGCCAAGGCTTTTCTTCAATCACAGCAGCCTGTCACTATCGGGTCCTTCAATCCGAGCCGCTGTGCCACCTTTTCTTCCGCTTTGACCTCCTGCGCTCCCTACGCGTCCCCTGCGCTGTTCCACTCCACGGCGTCACCACATCTCGCCAGTTTACATCAAGAATATCAGAAATTACAAACTCAGCGCAGCACCTCTGACCTGGCTAAATGATCAGTGCTTGTGAATATTTTAGTTGTGTTTCAGACTTTACATTTTTAATTTGTATCTCAGGTGATAGATATTTTTGAAGCTCTTGTGGAAAAAGTTATTTGGCAAATGGTAATTAGATGGACTTTCTGGTTCATCTAGGCCTATTTGAAAAGTTCTTAAGAATGCTGTAGATGTATGCCTTGCATTGATTACATGTTTCATAGCATCTTGCTTTTTACTGTCTAATGTATGAAGTACATTTGTCAATTGAAATGCAAATATTTAACTGGCGAGTTTCCTTTTATATTCGGAAAGAAATAAAGTATTTAAAACAATATATATAACTCAGTCATTTTCTTATATGCCTTTGCGTCACTGACCTGACCATGTTGGCACAATTGAAGATCTGTAATTGATGCCTTTAACTGATGATTGCATAGCGTATATTTTTAATCAATGGAAATATAGCTGCATTTAAAAAATTTAAAAAACTATAGTAGGCCTTAATGCGTAGTGGACTTGATTGCATCTTTCAGCAGGAAAACCATTTAATTCAAAATGTTGTTGATTGTGTAGATGACGTGTGGGTTAAATTATGTTCAGAACCTTTTACAAAATTAGGGTCATTTAGTTTGGCTGGTTAGCATTTCTCTAATAATAAAATATGATGCTATTCAATGATATGATGTTTAGCCCGTATGTAAAAAATGTAAGCCTATTAGGTCAAATAAAATTCTTTAAATAATTGGCAAATTTTGACGGTATAGCTTTAAAAGTGTCTGTCGAAACAGGGACTGAGGATCAAGCGATGTGCGGAATCAGACAATATAAAGATCACATGAACGAGATGCAATATTGTGTTGACTAATCTATTCTAAATCAAGTATCCTGGAATGTTATGACTACATGTTGAGGATTTTCTGATACTACAATTGAAACATTTTATTTTTTGTTCGTTTTTTTTATGGCTACAATATAGGCCCTACTGCAATTATTTATATATCATGAACATCTCTCAATGTGGTTGTTCTGCAGCATCTCGCTGTCGTTTGCCATTCATCCCCCAAAAACTGACGCTTAAACACATTGTAAATTAATGCTCTTTCTAAATTTGAAGTCTAGAAGTAACGGTCTGTGCAGCTGCGCAGCTTTCAGATTGTCAGTTGAGTTACACCACATCCATCCATTTGTTCAACATCGTATTATAATGGCCTGATTTTGCGTCATTCTCCACACAGCCTGCTCGATCTCAAACCAAAAATTGAAAAAATCTGTACAACACATTCAAAGACTTCATATTTTCTTGTCGGATTATGAGGTAATTTCTAAATCCGCATTTGGTTGTCTCTCTCCAAAGCATTCCTTATGAGATTTTTTTTCATATAAATGTTTTAATATGTTTGTATGGGAGATGTAGCTTGAGCCTATAGCTTACTATTCAAAGAGGTATACCACAAACGAACCGTTGCCAGTTGAGGATTTATTCAAATATGTGTTTAAATAGACATCGACACGACGTGATTTAATTCGGTTTTGCTAGAACCAGATTCGTGGAATATAGATCTATTAGTCAGAAAATAAAAGCAATATTACATTGTAAGAATATTAAAGCCCTATTAAAGCCCTGAGAATTCTGGATGTTTTAAAAACAATATTTTAAAGTAATTAATAACAAATAGCTTTATAACTTGATAGATATCACAATCAAGTAAAATGGTGATACTGCATGCTATATATTTGTGAAACATAAAAGGAACAAAACATAAAAGGAATATAAAGGTTTCCTTAGCCTCTTAATATCGTTTAAAATATCTGGAGCCACATTGGAGATGATTCTAGTACTGTTTCAACCCAAAGGAACAGACATTTCTCATGCATTATAATGAAGATTGAGTATTTGAGACAGATTATTCATGTAAATGTTGAATTATAAAATTAACCATATTTGCTGTTTTCTTTTAACATCCTTGTTTGGATTTATTGTGTGTTTTTCTTTTACTTCTATGCCAGACCGTGCTGTGTTACACTGAACATGACAGGAAGAAAATAATGTTAGGTTTCTTGGGAGGAAAGTATTTATTTAATTCTATTCTAAGTCTAGTTTAGATTGATGACTACTCTAAAGCTTTTTGAAAAGGGCTGATGGATAGAAGTACAAAATCCAATTCAGTCTAATGCCGTTTGGCACCCATTGAAGGAGTTAAATAAATGTAAAAGATTGTTGCCTGATGGCGAATTGTTAAGTTGCTTGACTGAGAGAGAAATACACAATGATTTTCTTTGTGGGTCCCCGTTTGAATAAGGAATAAGTTTGATTCAGGAAATGTACAGACTCGCTCATACTGGGTCACACTGTTTATTTGATCCTTTTTGTGGTCATACATTTTTTTTGCACATGAAACACTAAACGTTTATTATTGCTATTGATCATCTTAAACAGTGTGGTGGGAATTGTGGTGAAGTAACCTTAATAGATCCAGCATGAGATTTGTATCATCTGACAGTAAATATTTAGTGTTCGAATGATACTTATCTGCTTGAAAGAAAACTGAAAATACCACTAATGGGTCATTTTAGCCCATGTATCGAACAGAGACTGTATGATAACAGTGTCAGAGCCATAATGCCATCTTGTATTATGTGGTCAGTCATGATTCATCTCAGAACTCTGGTAAATTAGAAAATAGATAAAGTGTAAACTCTGGGACAGCCAGTGCCTTCATTGATTATACTAGCATCGTCAGGCCTCGGCAACATATACAGTTGAAGTCAGGTTTACATACACCTTAGCCAAATTCATTTTAAACTCAGTTTTTCACAATTCCTGACATTTAAACACAGTAAAAATTCCTGGCTTCAGTCAGTTAGGATCACCACTTTATTTTAAGAATGTGAAATGTCAGAATAATAGTAGAGAATGATTTATTTCAGCTTTTATTTCTTTCATCACATTCCCAGTGGGTCAGAAGTTTATGTACACTCAATTAGTATTTGGTAGCAATGCCTTTAAATTGTTTAACTTAGGTCAAACATTTTGGGTAGCCTTCCACAAGCTTCCCACAATAAGTTGGGTGATTTGGCCCATTCCTCCTGACAGGCTGGTGTAACTGGAGTCAAGTTTGTAGGCCTCCTTGCTCGCACACGCCTTTTCAGTTCTGCCCATACATTTTCTATATGATTGAGGTCAGGGCTTTGTGATGGCCACTCCAATACCTTGACTTTGTTGTCCTTAAGCCATTTTGCCACAACTTTGGAAGTTGCTTGGGTTCATTGTCATTGGAAGACCCATTTGCAACCAAGCTTTAACTTCCTGACTGATGTCTTGAGATGTTTGCTTCAATTTATCCATGTCATTTTTCCAACCTCATGATGCCATCTATTTTGTGAAGTGCCAGTCCCTCCTGCAAAAGCACCCCACAACATGGTGTTGCCACCCCCTGCTTCACGGGTGGGATGGTGTTCTTTGGCTTGCAAGCCTCCCCTTTTCCTCCAAACATAACGATGGTCATTATGGCCAAACAGTTATATTTTGTTCCATCAGACCAGAGGACATTTCTCCAAAAGTACGATCTTTGTCCCCATGTGCAGTTGCAAACCGTAGTCTGTCTTTTTTTGTGGCGGTTTTGGAGCAGTGGCTTCTTCCTTGCTGAGCGGCCTTTCAGATTATGTCGATATAGGACTGGTTTTACTGTGGATATAGATAATTTTGTACCTGTTTCCTCCAGCATCTTCACTAGGTCCTTTGCCGTTGTTCTGGGATGGATTTGCACTTTTCGCACAAAGTACGTTCATCACTAGGAGTCAGAACAACGTCTCCTTCCTGTGCGGTATGACGGCTGAGTGGTCCCATGGTGTTTATACTTGCGTACTATTGTTTGTATAGATGAACGTACCTTCAGGCATTTGAAATTGCTCCCAAGGATGAATTTGTGGACTTGTAGAGGTCTACAATTTTTTTCTGAGGTAGGCCTTGAAATACATCCACAGGTACACCTCCAATTGACTCAAATTAGCCTATCAGAAGCTTCTAAAGCCATGACATCTTTTTTCTGGAATTTTCCAAGCTGTCTAAAGGCATAGTCAACTTAGTGTATGCAAACTACAGATCCACTGGAATTGTGATACAGTGAATTATAAAATAAAATAATCTGTCTGGAAACAATTGTTGGAAAAATTACATGTGTCATGCACAAAGTAGATGTCCTAACCAACTTGCCAAAACTATAGTTAGTTAACAAGAAATGTGTAGAGTGGTTGAAAAATACATTTTAATGACTCCAACCTAAGTGTATGTAAACTTCCAACTAAGGTTGAGTCACTTTCCCTGGTCAGGTATGAGACCTCAAAGTCAAGCCGCTCCTCATGCATCAGTCAATGGGTCTGTGTGAAAGCTTTGTAGACGATGCAAAAGTCGATGCTCTTTTATCCAGAACAAATAGAGAAAGAGACAAACAAACAATCAGAAAAGCAGAGCAGTGCTGTTGATTGACAGAGAGAGAAAGGAGTGACCTTTATCTGCGGGGAAAGTCACTGCACCTGGCAAAATAAGCAAGACAGAAACTGTGCATGTATGTCCTCTTGTATGTGTGTTCAGCTGTCCTTTATCACACATTTCTTCTCCATCCCTGTCGTAAGGGAAGAAGAAACTTGCCAATAATCAGTTGTGTTTGACTTTATTTTACTTCCTTCAAGATGGGTGTCTAACAGGATGTGAGAGAAAATGTGACTACCTCCTCTTTTTCTGTCAGTGGAGACCTGTTGCATAACCCCTGGTAAGCACCACCTCTCTCCTACATTCTCTCTCTTATAGTCTCACTTTTGTTCTTGTTAAATGGCATGTGAAAGAATGTTCCTTGACTGCCAATTCATTTAGAAATAAAATATGTAAAAGGGCTCAGCAATTGTAACAACAATGACACTGGGCCTTAAATTGAATACATCACTACAGGAGACTCCAATCGATGTCACATTATGTTTATTCATAACACTATGAACTTGATGAATGTAGGTTTATGTGACTCCCATCAGTGATGCGTGCCCTGTTACCGCTCCAGGTTTCTACTCAGTTCCACGTGGATTATCAGTTATGACTTATCATAACTCACATCTTCCCTCTGATGTAGAGGCCATTTCCTGGGAAAAGTCTGTCGATTTAGTCAGAAGTCCATTCATGCCTGACACGGTTGCTATGCCATGCTTTCATTCGAGCATTATTAAGGCCAAGCCAAACAGGCAAGGTAAACTCATTCCTCCAACACCCACCTTCCCCTTTCTTCCTTTCCACAGCCAGATCACAGTGCAGAGAGTGGTGCATTGTGGGATATCCTTAGCTAATCAGTCATTAATGAAAAACAACGTTTAGATGTTAAAACAATGTTTCAATGTTATTCCTACATGTTATTCCTACATTTGAAATGCATCATTTGGAATGAGTTCCCTTGAATGTTTTTATTTTCCTGAACTGTTGAGAGTGGTTTGTAAGTTATTTAAATGGATTGAATTGAAATTTAATTGAAAGAGACTAAAGACAATACAAGCATTTAAGTGCAGCACAATTTCAAAGGGATTATCTGTTGGCTACAGTGATCAGAATTGAGGGGTGATAGTATCAATGTATAGAGGGGGAAGCTACAGTAAGTAGGTGGCATTTTGAGTTAGCCTTTGAAAAGCTAGCCCTGTGCTACGGCTGATCAGAGCAGAGGTTTTCTCCTCTCACTTTAATGGCTGACTTCCACAGGCCCGGCTTGTTGGCGTTTGCTTTTCCTGGCAGGGCTGATCCCTGCTGCCCCACTTTTGAGAGTTATTCAATTATATATCCTCCACCCTCTGCGTCTCCCTCTCTCCCCTGCTTCACCGGTCTGTGCTTCACCCTGCCAGGACCAGTAAAAAGGGTGCTGCATTGGTGCACCGTTCTCCAGTCTCGTGCCCAAGAATTTATGTGTGTGGCGCGGTGGAGGGCAGTGCAGTGTGTTTTGGAAAGGGACCCCCAACCCTCAGTGCCAGCAGATGACAGTGACATATAGCAGGAAAGCCACCCAGAAGGAGAATGATCTCACACCTCAGCCACGTGCTGAGAGAGAGAGAGAGAGGGGAGGATGAAAAAGAGGGAGAGAGGGGTAGAGAGAGGGAGGGAGAAAAAGAGGGAGAGAGGGGTAGAGAGAGGGAGGGAGAAAAAGAGGGAGAGGGGTAGAGAGAGGGAGGGAGAAAAAATAGGGGGAGAGAGGGGTAGAGAGAGGGGTAGGAGAGAAAAAGAGGGAGAGAGGGGTTTTATAGAGATGGAGAAGGGTTTACAGAGATGGAGATTGCAAGACAGGAAAAGACTAGTAGGCATGGGGTCTGATTAGGTGCCTGATAAGACAAGGGTGAAGTTATCTGAGTTGGTGTCGAGCCATAGATTTCCTGGTGTTAATCATAGAACCCTAATGGACTTTGCCTCTATATCCATGAATTGACTAACCACACCCTCCACCCACTGACTCCCTCTATATCCCAGAAGACTACCCAACTTCTCTCACGAAACACCAAGATCAAAATATTCTCGCAAACAACATCAAAATATCCGCAGTTGCGCTCTGGGTTTTATTGTTAATCGAATCAGCCTCATTATAACATCTGTGAGACAAAACACAGGCCCTCTAATGCAGCCATTATGCAGTTCAATGGGTGGCATTTGGTCATGACCCCCTTTTCCCAATGCCCCCTTCAATCTTCCTGGTACCCTGCTGCGTCCCAGCTGGCGACCTCATGCCCTCACCATATTCCTGCAGCCTGGCACCTCTTAGGGCTGGTGGGTGAAGAGAGCTCTACCCAATGTGCCCAATGGTTGGGCAACAAGAATCGGGCAATATCATGTACTCTACCTTCTTGTCGTCATCAAGTCCAGACCCACAGGTATGGACCAACAGCTCTAACCCTAGCACAACTGTGGCCAACAAGAAAAGCTAGCTAGTATATCCTCAGAGAGCTCAGATCAAAGGCACTGAGGGGTGATGTCACCCACAGCAGCCCCTAAACCGCTTATTGCACCAAATGAGCGTCATTAGCCATACAAACAAGACTAAAACCTGATGTCATTTAATCAAAAAGAAGCAGGAAGCACAATTAACATCTGGTCCAAGACGTGTCAGAGTGGGGTCAGGCTAGCCGGGCTCTGATTACAGTTGTAGTAGGCCTATGGCTTAACGAGAATAACTCTAACCCCAACCTGGCCATGATCTGCTGGCCACCTGATCTCTGAGCAAGACAGAGTGTGCCTGCCTGCTCCACCAGGCATCACCATGGAGACGTGATGAAGTTTGGAAAATCTGAAGTTAAAGAGTAACAGTAGGGGATAGGTCCCTCCTACAACCCCCCTCTCTCCAGTTTTGGTTTTCTTCCTTCTTTCAATAACGTCTGCAGTGGCATATTACAACTTGGAAGTGGATTTTAAAGGGGCATTGAAAATGTTGCCAGAATGGGAAAACATGGACTGGCTCAATCGAAGCAGATTAGGCAGGCGAGCCAAACCTCACGCTTTGTACAAAATAAGAAAAAAGACTTTTTAGGTTGGTGCTCAGACCAACCGCATAGCAGGAAGCCAAACCTAGCCCTCTCCCTCTACTGAAAAGAATGGCATCAATGACATAAAGAGAGTACATCCATTGAATTGGCACCTCATATCTCACCCTTTGCTACACAATGTCAACAAAGTCACTGCATCCCTGAGGGTGCTGGTGTTGGAGCAAAAGCCTTATTTTATCAGTGCTGCAGGTCTGGGTTGGGGAAATTACAAAGCTAATTCAAAGGCTTGTAAACAATGGAATAGTAACATAAGTACAGTAATTCTTACTGTATGTAATGAATGTTGTGTTATACTATGTAGCAGTGATGTGATAAAGCTGATTGCTGTGAAGTTCAGAGATTAGAGAGTAAGCGTAAAAGCACCGCCCTGCCACCCAATCTGTCGGCCAGCGAGCTGTTCATCCCATGTTGCCTCCGTTGGTGGTCCCTGGTGTAAGCTACATTTTCCCCTTGCTTCTCTCTCCCCTGTTTTTATAGCAAACACAAAATGGTTCCTAATTCACTGCTGCTAGAGGGGGGTAATTTGCGGCTTTTGGCTGAGTGTCGCAAGCCCCAAATTTGAAAAAGCTGCTCTGGGGAAGGCATTCTATAAGGCAGTAGAGCTACAGTAGGGAGAATCACTTCAATGCATCCAAAGAAAAACAGACACAGCTAAACATGATGATCTCCATACTCAAAAGGCATTTATGTAATAATAAGTTGGGGAAACTGAAACCCTTCCTTCTGAGCTTCTGCCAACAATCGGAGCTCTTTTAATTCATTGATCATTGTAATATGTGCTCACTCCAAGTAACTCTTGTTTTTAAATTGCATACACAAACATTGTCTTTGAAATGCAGTATGGAATCACCATTGTATGTCTGTTACTTTCATTTTCATAGCAGACTCTTTCTTTTGTCAGTAGAGCAGCAGTAGAGTTTGTAGAATTTAAAACCAACTGGCGAAACTTAAACATTCTGGTTAAGAGACATTTGATATGTGATCGTTCCAATTTCCGGGAGGATCTATCAAATGCCAACGGAAGTCCTCCCTCATTGTGCTGACAAATGTGAGAAAACAGTAAATAGACTATTTAATCATAGACTATTTAATCATTTCTAGTGGGATACACTGACAAAATACACACTGACATGTTGGAAAAGTAAGCAAAGAAGAGAAAACAATTAATACAACAGAAACCTACAATTGGTTGGGGTGATATCTTGTCTGTGTGGGAGAGAATCTGGATCTCTCTTCACACTCTGAGCAAGCAGTAACTCAGCCCAGGGGTTTCTGAGCGCTCCTAGCTCAGTGGACACAAGGGCCCTAAGAGGTGCTCATTCATTGTGATTAACAGGGTCCTCCTCTCTCTCATCCTCTCCTCAATGGCTTCCTCTCTCCTCAGGGAAAGCCTGCAGGGATGTTTGTCTCTTTTTTTTTTTATCCGGCATGGTTTTCACTTCCACAACAGCACGTCATTACCCAGAGTGTTTAAACGCTTAAGTACGGTTTGAAGGGAGAGAAAAAGCACTTGCAGTGCACAGCTCTACATTAACTCTGCATCACTCAGGGAGAAGTAAAAACCTGCCCTCTGAGCAAAATGAAGTCAATAAATAAAAGTAGCGGTTGTCAGATGTCTGGAACAGCTTGAGAGGATTTGAACAACAGGGTAGCCCACCGTGTTGAAATGAGCACTGCTAACTTTGGGCCGTCTCTTCAGAACTCCCCACTACCAGTTGCTGAGCGCTATTGACTAATGAGGTTGGGCCTGGTGCATGATAAGACAGTGTTAGAGGAGCATTTAATCCATATAAAACACAGTCTGTTGAATGACACAAAGTCGCAGCAGTGCAGAAAGGAAAGAGAGAGCAACAACTTAAAACAGATGGGGTAGGTAGAGCCTGATTACTCCATTGCAAGAATATAAGAGGAACATAAAATGTGTTCCTGGGTTTAGTTTGATGGGAATAACACTTTGATAATTAAACTGTGCTCAGGATGTTGTTCATCCACAGGTTGCCTGGAACCACAGGCAGAACTCATAAAGCATGTGGCTGCAGCTGCTCTGCTACTATTTTCCCAAGTCAATGCGATTGATCATAGGTCTCAGGGTAGATCAGGGTAGGTCCAGAGGAAGCTGCAGGTGTGGGGAAGGGAAAACACAATCATATCTCAAGTCAAACAAATGGCGTCTCCACTGATGGAGATGGATGGAGGAGCAGCATTCCAATCGATGCTGGAGATCTCCACTCCTCAGCCCTGGGTGCACTTGGCTGCATGGGCCAAACATCTGGAGAGGGAAGGAGGGAGAGAGGGAGTGAGGGAGGTGAAAGCTGTTAACTGATCCGCTGTGTTTATCTAAAGAGGCACGGGACTCCTGCGGAGGAGGGAGCCCACGAGTGAGCCTGCGTCAGGGAGGAGAGTTCACGCCCTCGTCGCTTTTCGTTCTCTTTTTCTCTGCATCCTCATCCCCTCACCCTCCTGGCCAGCTGAATGGAGGGAATGCCAGTCGAAGAGGGGATGTTGGTCTGGTCTCTGGTGCAGACACTGGTGGCAGGCCGCTGCAAAACACAGCATGACCACTTCCTCAGCAAACTGCTCCTCTCTTCTCCACAGTTCTTCCCTCTTCGTTCCCTCTTTCCCTCCCTCTATCACCCTCCCCATGTCTCTTTCTGATGCTCAGGGAGCAGGAGACTAAACCATACTTTTCTCTTTTTTGGGCCTTTCCCTGTCTTTCCCCCAGCAGCCCTATAAAACGCTGCCCCGGTCTTGTTTTCTCTACAAGTCAAGGGATGAGCTGGGGGCTCATAAAGTGGGAGCTCAGAGGGCAAGCGGAGGTCTCAGGCTCTGTAAAAGAGTGAATGGGGGGGTCTGGCAGAGGGAAAATATAGAGTTATACGTAGGACACCTTGGGAGCATTTGATCCCTGTGAACGTGCGCGGTCTGGGGAGGACACGCTCTGTAAATTTCCCTCCCATGTGCTGTGTTCTCAGTAACGGCAGGCCGCGCTCGTAAAGAACGAGACAAAAAATATAGGGATGACAGGTGCCAAAAGCGGGAATGTGAAAAAGTTAATGATGAAAACTATCACTGTGTGTGTGTGTGTGTGTGTGTGTGTGTGTGTGTGTGTGTGTGTGTGTGTGTGTGTGTGTGTGTGTGTGTGTGTGTGTGTGTGTGTGTGTGTGTGTGTGTGTGTGTGTGTGTGTGTGCATGTGTGTTTATACTGCTGATGGCACCGTGAAGGATTTATTTAAACAGATGTGAACCCTCAGTGCCAGGTTGACCTCAGGTCCTACTTGGCTACACTGAGCCTGATCTATTTGCCCTGGAAAAATAACACTCCATTTAACAGACTGACCTGTGGAAAAGAGCTCGCAAATACATTGTAACAAGTCCAGAAATAAAAGACTACACTCGCTCAGTTTCACATTTTGCACATTCTACTTTTGTAATTGAATATTAATATGACCCAACATACAGTATACTGGATTGCAGACAGAAACTATATATGAGTCCGTCTTTGTCCTTGTCCTCTGTACAGGATTTGAGCAGAGTTACAGTAAACCTGGGAGGTATATATCCTTTCAGACTCAAATATAAAACACTGGATTTATACACTCATTGACCGACAAAAAACTTTATACCAAATGCACTGCACGTTAACCACACAGCATGAGAGTGGGTAGTGCAGGGGCTGCAGACAAGAGCCATAAAGAGAGGACATTTATGTGGTGGAGTGGCAGAGGGGAGGTCAGAGCAAGAGTGAAGTGTGGAGGGGTCAAAAAGAATGGGGAGACAGCAATGTTTGGAGAGGAGACAGGAGAGAGCAATGCTAATTTATACCCTGCTAATTGGAAACAGCACAGCTCTCCACCTGAACCGCATTCCGGGGCCCTATGGCCAGCCCAGCACTGGGCCCGGGTGGGCAACGTGGGAGTGTGATGAGGAGGTTAGGGTCAGTGTCAATGGCGGCTTTGTTATTGGGGAGGATTGCTCCCTCGCCCTACAGATGAGACAGGGGTGAGTGTGTGTTGGAAATGTTCAGGGGGTCACGTTGTTGTGACAGTCCCAGACACTAGGCTGTAGAGGGACCACCCTGCCTCAAATAAGGAAAAGTCGACACAATCTGTTACTTCTTCAATCTGACACGATCTAAAAATATACACGACGCAGTGAGCGCACCGACCGACCGACTTCAGCAGTCTAAAATTACTAGGAAAATAAATATGACAGCCTCCAAAGATAATTACTGTTGTACAGAGACCATGTTGAACCACGTTGAGTCATGGCAATAGACGTGAATACACAGGTGAATATTTCAAACTATGGCTGTGAGTTACTGAGCTTAGTGTCTGTAATATTTCAATGAATGATGAAGTGTTCAGATGTTGGCTGCAACTCTAGTCTGGCGGTGTGATGGAAATGAAGTAATCTTGGAATGTAGATTGAAAAAACATTGACTTTTCTTGATGTGCTTCATATCTGAACGGCAGTTCTACATGATCTGTTTACAGGACTCTGTCTGTGTCTAATGTAGGCCTATGGCCCCATTTAGGCCCATTTTCCTAATAGTGCTGTATGTGCTATTGATAAAGCAAACCATACAGTCACTGCTAAGTGATGGGCTGTCAGCATCCACACAATGACAGGCTTCACTTAATACACTGGGTATATAAGAGCAAAGAATAGATAAATAGATATGTGCAGAAAAGCCAAATTCCTCCAAAACAAAAACAAGACCGGAGTTGAAAGACACAACGTTGAAGTCAGACATATGGGGAGCATATTGGTCGCAGATTTCTGATCACACAAATACTACTTTTCCTTCTCCTTCTGGAGGGAACATAATACAACAAAGATTGAAATGTGGTGGAGGCTGTTTTGATTCCCTTTAAAGGCGTGTCGGTTGTCTGCCTCGCTTGAGGATATTTGGGGGAAAAGGTTTTTTCTTCTTTTCTTTTTTCCCAGTTCACGTGATTGACAACTTGAGTCTGCACACATGGATGAGTGTGAGTCTCTTGTGAGTTATTGTGCGACACACACACAGTCCTACTGTAGTGGTCTGTAGACAGACATTTGTCCATTGAATCTGCGATGTGTGCTTTTTTCTATCTAGCAGCTATTCCTAGCGGCACCCAGCACCGAAGCACATCAAAGTAGCCCCGATCTGTCTGTTTCTCACACGGTTTGTCTCTCACACTCTGATTTCTCTCTCAAGCCCACGCCTTTAAACAAACCATGCACAAACTGAAACACATTTGTGTAAGAATATGCTATGTGAGGGATTAAACATTTTCTTTAGATCATGTTTTGATTATATTTTCATATTTTAATTTCAGTCTTGCAAACGCTTTATCTCAGACTGACACATTGATTTAAATGTGACCAAAATGAACGTGCCAAAGCATGGACATCAGGGTCAATATATTATATTTGACAAAATCCGGAAGGACAGATTACTACCATATTGATTATTGACTATCAACAATTATGTCTTTAGAATGTTGCCTTAAAGTGATGCTACAGAGGTTTGTATAATTTCAGCCAGTAGATTTGAAAGTAGAGGTCACGAGCCAAAGCGGGTCCCCGAAAATTGCGCAAAATTGGTGTACAACCAGGACTCTAAAGTCAGCCATTTTGGTTCCAGATGCTCCTCAAAATCCGTTCATCATTTGAGAAAAGCTAAATGCATATTCCCATTTGACTGAGATAAAATGGCTGGCATGCAGTTGCAGCTTGGACGTTTCATCTGTAAAATGTGAAGAATTATCATTCACTATAGACAGTGATGGGCTAATATGGTTATTATAAACAGCTATAATGTTGATACAAATCTCTGTCATTGAAAGCCATTTGTGGAATATTTGGTTTCTACATTGTGTAAAAAGCACTAGGCCCAATATAGGCTATATCTCAATTGATGTCAAAATATTTTCTGGTATTCCTTAATTTTGTGTTTTGCTACTATCTTTTAGAAGTTAGGAGCACCAGTGCTACCAATAAAAACTGTACATTTTGTGTACAACTTCATCCATTTCGTATGATATGTTCCCACTCAACACTTGTTTTGGTGCAGTCCCGACCGACTTTGATTTCAACGTCCATTTTGATCCGGTCCAGACCTGTTGGCCAAAACATAGACATCTATGTTTCGGTTTGGGACAGCATAGCACCTACAATACATTAGAGCACAGCAGAGTACCCAGTACATTAAGTGCACAGTACATTAAATAAAAGTATAGTATTTTGACAGTAGAGTACACAAGTACAATAGAGCACAGAGCACACTAGAGTACAGTACAGTGTGGTGTACATTAAATACTGTACTTTATTGTAAGTAGAGCTACTTTAGAGTGCTGAACTGTACTGTACTGCACTGAATTAAACATGTTTACTGATGTTTCTACCTCCATGCTAAACTGATACTGTTCTTGGGGTACTGTACTGTACTCTACTGAATTAAACTATAGTGTTTGGGACCAAAAAGCTCTACTCTACTGAGACTAAACTGTACTGTTTGGGACCTCCTACTGTACTCTACTGAACTAAACTGTACTGTTTGGGACCGTACTGTACTGTACTCTACTGAACTAAACTGTACTGTTTGGGACCGTATTTTACTGTACTCTACTGAACTAAAACTGTTACTGTTTGAGACTGTGGTACTCTACTCTACTCTGCTGTATTAACTGTGCCATACTGTACTGTACTGTTCAAACTTGTGAAATATAGCCTAGACGTCTATGATTTGTTGAGATTTGAATCTGGTCAGCACCAACCAAATGTGTACTTGTTTGGGGTGGAGCTCATTAGAATAATACCAAGCATTCTTTGCAACTGTTTGATTTTTGCATTTCAATTTTGGTCATTCAGCAGATGCTATTATCCTGAGCGAGAACAGTCAGTGCATTGAACTAAACAATAAGTGGTCTGTTGGTTAATTCTGAAGGTTGGACTGTCAGTTGGAAAGATTCTGATAAAGCTAACATACTGTAAGTGTATGTGGTAAATTGGAGCAATACTAATTATTCTGTTGCGTTCTTCAGCTGGCTCCTCTTCCTATATAAAATAATAATTATTGTGATATAATGCTACTTTCTGGAAAAGACGTCTAACATCATTTTGCTTACTGGGTTGTGTCCTGCAAATAAATAAATGCAATTTGTATCATGTGTTAGGAATTCCAATTCGTACAATATGTTACAAATTGTAAGTGCTTAAGATCCCCTTCAATCTCTTTAAAGAGAAGACTATTCTGATTGCTATCAGAAACTGTACGTTATTGTGTTTTAACTGTACGTTATATCAGCTTTTCACTCTCAGCTTGACTCCCTTGCCCTCTCTGGGGAGGCTGTGACCGAAGTGCAGCAATTGAAGCTCCATGGATTAAAACCTGTTTTCCCCAAGAACTGTCTCTGTCATCTTTTATTGTTTCCCTCACTTCTGTAGGATGCATGCTATCAAAGGAACCACAGACCAAATCAGAGGCCGTCGGCACTCAGGACGACCCTGTCTCTCATTTCAAACTCAGATTAAAGCCCTCCCCACTTCACGAGGATCAGGGGCCTCAGTAGCACCCTTCACTCCGGGTCCCCTGGTTTCAACTGTGTGGGAGCCGGACCGAGTCACACACCAAACGGCAACCAACCGCAACCACAACCGTCTCTATCTGCTGCACAGTCACTGGAAAAGCCTGCCTCGCCCGGGCCCCGTCCTCGTTAGCTAGCTCAAGGTTGAGTGTGAGTATGTTTTGTGTTTGGCCCCTTTGAAATGATAATACAAGATAGGGCCTTTGAACAGGAGTTATTATGTGTTTTGGAGAAAGGCCTGTATTTCTGGCATGGAATTTGGATGTTTCGCAGAGTGCTCGGAGATGCCTTAGTTTAGTCATAGCTCACAGTAAACGTCTAATAAGGCTCTGCTGTTTAGGGACAGTTTGGCACATTATTCCTGTGAAGAGGTGTGATGGGTCAGCCACTAGTTGATCTGGTGCAGTGTAGGCCTACAGTAGGCCTATGTGTGGTTGTGGCAACGCAACCTTCAGAATTTCTCCAGAATAATGGTCCACCGTTTCTCAACAGTCAAATATGAATACCCCTGTCGAACCAAGTACGACATGTCAAACCATAGCTCATGGTTTACTAGATGTTAACAGGCTCTCACATTGCCTCTGGTGGACAAGTACTTGCCATGTTAGTACATCAACTTGCCACCAAGTAACTTTACAACTGCCATTGTAAAAAGGCATGGACAGAGTGTAATCTACTGAATCTTGGGCTGGGTTGTGGATCTGTGCAAACAGAAAAGTCACAGAGCTCCAAGTTGATTCTGTGTCAATGTGGCGTGGCACCATTCGTCCTACTTGTCTGTCTTCTCCTCTCGTCTCTGTAGATCTCAGTTAAGCTCCCTCAACTTTCGGATGAAATGGTACCATCATGAGCCACATGACTTGAACGTGGACCAGAGTGACATTTGACGTATGCGGTAAGAACGAGTGCATCGCCCTCTGTGTCTTATTCATGTGGTCGAGGCAGGATTATGACTTGATCCAATGAGTTGAACTCGAGAAGTGAGGCTGGGGTCAAATCTGCCTTGAATTAAACCAGTGTTGTAGCAGAAATAATTCCATCACCTCCCCAAGCCCAGTAATACAATTGGAGGAAAGTGTGTGCTTGTGTTGGCCTGCCGGAGCCCTGATCAAACCACAGGTCGGTGTCCATTACAGAGAGCAGGGTCTCTGCTGATGGTTCAAACACAGCCCACGGCTCCAGCTTCAAAAGGCTCTGCTCACCGCACCCACTTATAGCCAACGGCGCATGTCAGTTAGTGTGGTCCACACTATTCATCAGTTATGGCCAGCTCTGGGGCCATCCAGCACCCACAGCCCATAGTGAGTCGTCATTAAGTCCAGAGTCAGGCCCCTCCCCTCCGGTAAATTCTCAAGCACTGGCTTTTGTGGAGGTGTGGTGTAAAACCACAAACCCTTAAGAACTGTCACACCAACAACAACCCAGCCCCCAGCCCTTTTTATCCCACGTTCTAAAACGTTAAACAATACCGCAAAAACTTACTGTCACCGTAACACAGATAACTCTTTTTTAAAACTCTTTCCAAAGCTGTTGGGAAATTTGGCCTGGACGTGTGTCTTTTAAGATGGCTCAGTTTTGCCTCCTGCTCCTCCTTCTTATGTAATTGCCTCTTGTCCATCCACACTTTCCCTCCATCCACTGTATAGAACAGAGCCCCAGGACCATTGCCTCTCTTCCCCTTTTAGGTGGTTATAGAATTTAACGGCTCCTGTGGTACCGCTCTCACACACATAAAACATCTCACAGTAGGACCAAGTACTGTACACTCCTCCTGACAGAGATGCAGACCACCTCTCTCTCTCTCTCTCTCTCTCTCTCTCTCTCAATTCAAGGGGCTTTATTGGCAGGGACTTTATTGGGAAACATGTTTACATTGCCGAGGCAAGTGAAATAGATAATAAACTAAAGTGATAATAATCAAAAACTCTCCCCCTCTTCTGTCTCCATCTCTCTCCACATCTGGCTCGGGTCCAAGGCAGGCCAGCGATGTGTGAGGGGATGAAAGGTGACTCTCATATTGGCTGGCTGCACCAGTCCACTTCCACCCAGTCATGCATCTCCCATCCTAAACATCAGCCCAGCTGTTGGTGCGTGCATGTGTGGTGTGTCCTACTGGATCGTGCCAGCTCCCCCTAACCTCGGCAGATGTGCGTGATTGTAGGCCTACAGTCATGTTGACTGTGGTCTCTTCTTTGTCCTGACACTTACATTGATTTGCGTGAAAGCATGCACTAATTGTACTCTAAGGAAATTAGTGCTGTCCTTGCTTTCAATTGTGCATTATAATACATGTTGTTAGTAACTACAGAATATGTATTGCATGCTTTACCAATCATAGCCATGTCAAATGGTCTGGATAACTGAATTAAACAGATTAATTTGGAAGTTCTATGTTGACTGTTCTATGTGATTATTGACAGAGGTAGTCTTACCCCTTCTAAGGTAAAAAATGTCAAAAGCCATAATAGTAAATCATGTGTTTGGCATGACATATCACCTCATGAAGCAATAAACTGACACTACCATTCAACGTCAACTACTTTAATATTGCCAGCCAGCTATAAACATCTTCAAACCCTTCAATGCGCCGTTACAATGGACACATCTTCCTTGCATTATTATTTGCTAACTTGGCCGAAGCTTCCATCTTGGCTTTATGAGTTGTCCCACCAACCCACACATGGACAGGGCAAATGTTAGCTCCTCACAGTGCTCCGTAAACAATTGCAGACACACACACGCTCACGCTACAGGGAGGAACATGAAAACAGCACTAATAGGAAAAAGATGAGTGGATGAGAGCCTGTGCCATGGAGAACACTTGGTGAGGAGAGAGGAGAGCAGGCATGCCGCTGGACCTAACTTTTTAGGCCTTGCTCTGTTGGAAGGGGAACAGCATGGGCTGTGATATAATTATTACAGTATGCCTCGCTATATGCAAAGCAAAAAAATATATGACGCAAAGTAACTATCAACCTTCAATTTCCAAGTTGGCATATCACTTGCTACCCACCCAGTAGGCTAGCCACCATCAAAAGGCCTTTCTAATATCCAGACACACCATATCACCACATTATTAGCCCATATTTTTAATAAAGGTTTCTGTCTACCTTTCTCAAAACGTATTTTTGTTCATTCTGGTTGGCACGTGTAGTATTTGTTATTTCCTCTGTGATTACCTCCAGGGATGAAACAGTCTCTTTTTATGTGGTCCAGATTCCTTCAGCCAATGTCTTTGTAGCCTGCTGTATTTTTATTCAGATGTTCTTCTCAACAAACCACAAAGAGACCATACAGTATTTGATGTGTATTAGAGGGTATGCTGTGGTTGTAATCAGTCCTGTCCTGGTGATATTTTGAGCAGTTTACGGTGAGTGCTGTGTAGCTAGCAAAGGGAGAGGCCTTGTCTGCGGTGGAGGAAAAAGTGTGTCATCCTGTTTATTTTCCTTTGGTTTGCGTGATGATAACAAAAAAATATTGTGGTCTCCACGAATCACAGCGAGCTGCCCCCACTTCAATGGAGGACCACAAGGTCTTTAGAACAACATTTTTGCTCTGAGGGAAAGCTTCAGAAGTTACAGCCGTTGTGTTAATGATGGGTCACTAGTGATTCCATGAGCTGTTTGTTCAGATTTTTGGCTTTGGTTATGCATAAAGGCACAAATCAACTCTGCATCCTTTGCTGTCCTGATGGGGCTTCAGCATCTGAGGACCAACCCTGGGCCACAACTGTCTACACAGACGAGATACAGCCTCCCTCTGATTTAGGCCTAACGGCATGGTTGCCTCTACTCACATTGTCTGCGTATGGAAATCCATCTCCCTACTTTCCACCCCTCTCTCATCCCTTCTTATTCTTTCTTCTTATCTCCCTCTATCATTACTCACTGTCCTCTCGCTGATGCATATCCAATAAGACAGAACAATATTTGGACAGGTGTTCCTTTTTATATGCATTATCTTTAAGGGGTCTACTGGACGGGTGCACCACGTCATTTCATTGCATTTTCATAAGGAATGAACTGGCATCATACCCTGGTTCACTGTAGACCGCCATACTGTAGTCCGCACTGTACTGTATGCATAATTCTTAACAATAAAAAACTGTTTAGCACCAATTTTCCTTTACTTTTAAACTTTCTTTTTTTTTCCCCGTTTCAGACAACTGTGGAGGCCACATCTGGAAGACAGATGTAATCCCTGAGCATGTTCTCTCTCTCTTTCTCTCGCTTGCGCATACATATTCACTCTCCTCTTTCTCGCTCTCTCCCTACTCTCTTTCTCATTCCTTTCCTCCCTCTCTTCTCGGGAAACATGAGAGCTGGACTAATTCCCTCCCTCCCCCGGCGGACCACCCACATTCGGAAACGCCTAGCTGTTCCACAGGCAGGGTCTCTGTCAGCTTAGAGAGAGAGGGAGAGAACCTTAAAGAGAGAGATGTAAAGATGGGTTTGACTGATGGTTTTAACAGAGTATCAATTACATCAATGTCAAACCCGTAACCTACCGTTTTGCATAAAGAAAAAAGAGGAAGCTTTGAGAGCAGTGCTTCAGTGTTTTCCAAAGTCAGAGGCACTTTCACTTAGGACTCCTCACCACTATTATTAACACCCTCTATACGCTCCAGCAATTGTCCTCAGCTAACACACACTGCTGCAGATGGTCCGTCTATAACGGAGGCCTCCGTTATCTCTCATGCATCATGTGAAAGTCTTATTTTCGAGATGTAGCCTATACTCAACTCCTAAATATAGTGCTTGAACATTTTGGCCAATAAATGGCTAAATTCAGTCTGAGGGAAATGTGTAATGGTATGCTTTAAAAGTATCAACTGTGTGACATATACAGGACACAACAAATTGCCTTAGA
The DNA here is from genome assembly GCF_018296145.1 of Oncorhynchus tshawytscha. Classification (NCBI taxonomy): domain Eukaryota; kingdom Metazoa; phylum Chordata; class Actinopteri; order Salmoniformes; family Salmonidae; genus Oncorhynchus; species Oncorhynchus tshawytscha. The sequence goes on from NW_024609458.1 coordinate 22,758, forward strand.
GATGATTGTATTTTTATTTCCTTAAGTTAGCAGTAAGGTATTCATTTTCAGTTGAGCTCAAATATTTAATGTATAACGTCAATGTTTTGGTCAACGTCGCCACCAAGTGGATCATGTATGTAACTTCCCCTTTATTTGTAGTCTTTAGTAGACCCTACCATACCTTCTATAATAACTGGTTTTGAAAATATGACCAGTCAAAATAGGCATGCCAGCAGTGAAACAACAAATATTAGAACAAGTATTGTGAGGACTGTACGTTGGTCAAATACAAGCCAATTGTCTTAATGCTCAATAAAACAAGTGCAGTGAAATGACAAAGGGAAACTAAAATTGTTCTACTTTATATTCACCATTTCCAGCACCACCCCAACATCAACATATGTGAAAATGGTGCGTTCCTATGTTTTGTAGTAAAAAATAAGGAGGAAGATGATTATAACTAATTGTGAGTAGGCATTATTAAAAATAGCAAATGGTTAATGTCATCATTGGAAAACGCTTATCTTTCTCAATATTTTTTTACTACAAAACATAGAAATGCATCATTTTCACATATGTTGATGTTGAGGTGGTGCTGGAGATGATGAATGTGAAGAATTGTGAAATGTCCCTTTAAGGTTAATAACTGGAGATATGGATCCCATTGCCATTATTTATTTTTCTCTGTCTTCGGTGTCTTCCTTCTCCCCACTTCAGTGGCTACTGAGCCCACAGTGGCCCCCAGCATCCGCCCAACGGGCCCACCTACAAACAGGCCAACGAAAGCACCCAGCAGAGACTCCATCCTCAGCATCTTGGGCAGCCTCCTCAGCCACCCTGTCAACCCTTGCCACAAGGACGAGAGAAATGATGGAGAGGAGGAGGCAGGAGAAAGAGAGGTAATACCCTCGGTGTCTATGTTCAGGTTGTGCACACTCCTCTCTGCCTCCTCCCTAACTCTTGCCATCTCTTCATCATCTAGCTCTTGCTCTGGAGGTGAGGCTGAGGAGGGCACCTCTTCATTTAGCTCCTCTCCCCCTCTTCTCTGCCACACTATCTCTGCCTGCTTCTCTCTCACCCTGGCCTCAGCCTCCTGGTAGAGGGGGCAGCTGTAGAACTCCACCCCGCTCTCTTTTACAGTCTGTTCAACCTTCTCCAGCAGCTCTTCCACACTCTTCCTCTCATCCTTCTCTCCTCTACTCCTCCTCTCCAGAGAGTGATAGCGGTCTCCACACATCACCACCAGCTCCAGTAGGTCTTTGCGTCTGGTGGCGATGTACTCGTCCAGCTGTTGTCCCAGAACCATCTGGTCTGTGTGGGTGAAGAGGACCAGGGTGTGTCCACTGACTGCAGTGGGGCCAAAAACCTTCTCCAGGGCCTCCAGGGCCCGCAGCTCCATGTCAGCCGGCCGGTCCACAGGGACACACAGCAGGAAGGCATGAGGCCCCGGGGCCGACAGGGCCACACAAGAGGAGACATGGTGCCTCACCTCCTCCGGGGGGCGCTCTGAGCAGAACCAGTCTTGGGCGACTACCACTGATACCTGCAGGCAAAAACAGTGTGTAATGTTAGAACCTCTGGTTGACATTTAAGTCATTTGATCAGTGTGTAGGCTACTGTCCTTGTAAAGAATCAACAAAGTATCTTACCCATCTCCCTGCTATGGTTCCTCTGTGCTTCTCACATTCCTGAGTGACAGCTCGCTCACTGGCAGTCTGGGTAAGGAAAGCCTGGCGGCCCAGTATGGCGTTTCCAGCTGCACTCTGTCCTGCTCTTGTCCGGCCAAGCAGAACCAGCCTCAGCTCTGCATTGGGACAAGGCGAGGAGATGGAGTGTTCTTAGAAAGGGAGGATTCAGTAGCTGCACACATCACAAGCTTCGGTCATCTGATCTCTGCTTTCATTTTCCGTTTACATTAGTACTGTTCAATAAGAAAATACTTTGGTATCTCTGAAAGTTCTGCCAAAATATGTATTGTAACAATGAAGACATTGTACATATTTTTCCTGTGAGACAAAAAATAACTCAAATCACAAAACATCTCATAGAATATACCAGTGTTTCCCACACTCGGTCCTGCCCCCAACCCTGGGTGCACGTTTTGTTGTTTTTGTCCTAACACTACACAGCTGCTTCAAATAACCAACTCATCAAGCTTTTATTATTTGAATCGTCTGTATAGTGTTAGTGAAAACCCCCAAAACGTGCCCCATGACCGAGTGTGGGAAACCCTGGGCTATGAAATGTAGAATACGATAAACACGTTTCATCGAATTTCAAAATACAGACATCAGCTCAATCGCAGTGCGGAGATAGCCTCCCTCACATTCTAAAAACTGACAGGCCGTGAAGTGCGTTTGTGGCGAGTTTTACAGTGCACAAGCGAGTATGAAGCAGTCATAAACGAACGCGAAGTCAACACTTCCTGAAACCTTCGTGAATAATTGGCAGACTACACGTACCTGTTTGTGGGGGACCTGATGCCATCTCTTGCTTGTGGGATATTGCCAGATATTCTTGTCGTATTTAGTATGCACTCTAGTCAACTTCCTCGTTCCTACGTCTTGACTCACTAGAAGAGGGATCGGTCTGTGCCGTGTGCTTCTGCAGTCTTCAGGGCGTAGCCGTAGTCATTGCTCTTCAAAAACAGCCTGTTTTAGCATGCTACGTTTTTGTAGGGTATTTTGACGCAGTGACAAAACAAAGTAATGTAGGCTGACTTCTTCAAATACAAATTATGCAACATCATTATAACCAATATGTTCATGGCATACTTGCTCAAACTTCCAAAAATCGAATATGTGTAGGCCGATAATCTGCCAGAATTTAAAAGGATGTGCAATTTATTATGTCAGGGGTATTCAACCTCGGTCCAAGAAAATATAAATATTTGTATTTCAATGTTTTTATGAATATTTCTAGCAACAACAGAATAAACGAATTTTAAATGGCACCTGCAGTAGAAAGGAGAACACTTTATTGATCAACTCCCAATATTTAGCAATAATATTTAGCAGATTAGATTAGTTTATTAATCACAATGACAGGGTCTCAGATGTAATTTCAGGGTACAGTGAAATTCTTGAACTTCACGCTCCAGCAGTGCAGGTCAAAAATATACAAAATTACAATGTCTTTGGTATTATTATGCAAAACACCCCAGCCATCCTACAATCTAAACTTGATGCCCTCAATATCACACAAATGAACAATGAACCTACCAGGCACCATCCCAAAGCTGTAAACACGGGCACCCTCATAGATATCATCCTAACCAACTTGCCCTCTAAATACACCTCTGCTGTTTTCAACCAAGATCTCAGCGATCACTGTCTCATTGCCTGCATCCGTAATGGGTCAGGATCAAGCGACCTCCACTCATCACTGTCAAACGCTCCCTGAAACACTTCAGCGAGCAGGCCTTTCCAATTGACCTGGCGGGGTATCCTGGAAGGATATTGATCTCATCCCGTCAGTAGAGGATGCCTGGTTATTTTTTTTAAATGCCTTCCTCACCATCTTAAATAAGCATGCCCCATTCAAGAAATTTAGAATCAGGAACAGATATAGCCCTTGGTTCTCTCCAGACCGGACTGCCCTTAACCAACACAAAAACACCATATGGCGTTTTGCATTAGCATCGAACGGCCCCGTGATATGCAACTTTTCAGGGAAGCTAGAAACCAATATACACAGGCAGTTAGAAAAACCAAGGCTAGCTTTTTCAAGAAGAAATTTGCTTCCTGCAACATAAACTCAAAAAAGTTCTGGGACACTGTAAAGTCCATGGAGAATAAAAACATCTCCTCCCAGCAGCCCACTGCACTGAGGATAGGAAACACTGTCACCACCGATAAATCCACTATAATTGAGAATTTCAATAAGCATTTTTCTACGGCTGGCCATGCTTTCCACCTGGCTACCCCTACCCCGGTCAACAGCACTGCACCCCCCACAGCAACTTGCCCAAGCCTTCCCCATTTCTCCTTCTCCCAAATCCAGTCAGCTGATGTTCTGAAAGAGCTGCAAAATCTGGCCCCCTACAAATCAGCCGGGCTAGACAATCTGGACCCTTTCTTTCTAAAATTATCTGCCGAAATGTTTGCAACCCCTATTACTAGCCTGTTCAACCTCTCTTTCGTGTCGTCTGAGATTCCCAAAGATTGGAAAACAGCTGCGGTCATCCCCTCTTCAAAGGGGGGACACTCTTGACCCAAACTGCTACAGACCTATATCTATCCTACCCTGCCTTTCTAAGGTCTTCGAAAGCCAAGTCAACAAACAGATTACCGACCATTCGAATCCCACCATACCTTCTCCGCTATGCAATCTGGTTTCAGAGCTGGTCATGGGTGCACCTCAGCCACGCTCAAAGTCCTAAACGATATCTTAACCGCCTTCGATAAGAAACAATACTGTGCAGCCGTATTCATTGACCTGGCCAAGCCTTTCAACTCTGTCAATCACCACATCCTCATCGGCAGACTCGATAGCCTTGGTTTCTCAAATGATTGCCTCGCCTGATTCACCAACTACTTCTCTGATAGAGTTCAGTGTGTCAAATCGGAGGGCCTGTTGTCCGGGCCTCTGGCAGTCTCTATGGGGGTGCCACAGGGTTAAATTCTTGGACCGACTCTCTTCTCTGTATACATCAATGATGTCGCTCTTGCTGCTGGTGAGTCTCTGATCCACCTCTACGCAGACGACACCATTCTGTATACTTCTGGCCCTTCTTTGGGCACTGTGTTAACAACCCTCCAGACAAACCTTCTTTCAACTCTCCTTCCGTGGAATCCAATTGCTCTTAAATACAAGTAAAACTAAATGCATGCTCTTCAACCGATCGCTGCCTGCACCTGCCTGCCCATCCAACATCACTACTCTGGACGGTTCTGACTTAGAATATGTGGACAACTACAAATATCTAGGTTAGACTGTAAACTCTCCTTCCAGACTCACATCAAACATCTCCAATCCAAAGTTAAATCTAGAATTGGCTTCCTATTTCGCAACAAAGCATCCTTCACTCATGCTGCCAAACATACCCTTGTAAAACTGACCATCCTACCTATCCTCGACTTCGGCAATGTCATTTACAAAATAGCCTCTAATACCTTATTCAATAAATTGGATGCAATCTATCACAGTGCCATCCGTTTTGTCACCAAAGCCCCATATACTACCCACCACTGCAACCTGTACGCTCTCGTTGGCTGGCCCTTGCTTCATACTCGTCGCCAAACCCACTGGCTCCAGGTCATCTACAAGACCCTGCTAGGTAAAGTCCCCCCTTAGCTCAGCTCGCTGGTCACCATAGCAGCACCCACCTGTAGCACGCGCACCAGCAGGTATATCTCTCTGGTCACCCCCAAAACCAATTCTTCCTTTGGCCGCCTCTCCTTCCAGTTCTCTGCTACCAATGACTGGAACGAACTACAAAAATCTCTGAAACTGGAAACATTTATCTCCCTCACTAGCTTTAAGCACCAGCTGTCAGAGCAGCTCACAGATTACTGCACCTGTACATAGCCCATCGATAATTTAGCCCAAACAACTACCTCTCCCCCTACAGTATTTATTTATTTAGCTCCTTTGCACCCCATTATTTCTATCTCTACTTTGCACATTCTTCCACTGCAAATCTACCATTCCAGTGTTTTACTTGCTATATTGTATTTAATTTGCCACCATGGTCTTTTTTTTGCCTTTACCTCCCATATCTCACCTCATTTGCTCACTTTGTATGTATATTTATTTTTCTACTGTATTATTGACTGTATGTTTGTTTTACTCCATGTGTAACTCTGTGTTGTTCTACGTGTCGAACTGCTTTGCTTTATCTTGGCCAGGTCGCAATTGTAAATGAGATCTTGTTCTCAACTTGCCTACCTGGTTAAATAAAGGTGAAATAAAAATACATAAAAACACTCACTGGAGTGTCTGACATAGGGTTTGAAAAGCACCTGCAAATAGGCTACCAGTGCCACTGGCTACTGGTACTTTGTTGTTCTTTTGACATACATGTTTGACAACATAACTACATAACTACAACATAACTAGTTAAACAGCCGCTCTTAGAGAAAATGTGTTACCTTTCTACATAATAGGCTATGCTAGAGTTTATGTGGGGAGGTCAAAATAATGAAAAAACGAATGATCAAATCTATTAATTTTAAAATGATTACTTAATTCACCTAATGATAAGACAAAACGTAATATTTTTCGGGGGCTAATGTAGAATGGGAGTCCCTGGAAAATCGGTTTGACTGGGAGGGGGTCGGTGGGCAAGAACATGTTGAAGACCCTTGTGTTATGTCGATACTGATTATTTGTCGCCACTTTCGTATACACATACCGTGATTGGTCGCCACAAATGGTTTTAGAAATTGTTTACATTTCTACCGTTGTGGCTAGATGACGTAGACCTACACCACCCTCTAGTGGTCGCGTCGGGACAACAGTTGTTGACAACGTAGCGTTGTAACTGAGCCCTTTTCCGAACGCCTCGATCATACCAACAGTTGACGCAAAATGGCACGCGGCATCATATGGATGTCTGCAACAACAGTTCAACATTCACCTTCTGCTACCATTTCTGTCAAGTCGTCTATGCATATAGTTCGATAAATCCAACGTATGCACCACACAGAATGCACTGCAACTGTCTCTGCAACGCAATGTTGCAAGTAAAACGCAGCGTTCCATCGGAAATGTACTTCTGATGTACCAAAATTCTGACACTGTCAGTGTGATCGAGGCGTAACCTTGACCTCGTTCTTCTAAACTTCTTCATCATTTCACCCAACCTGACACGTTGGTTCCTAACCTGACACGTTAATTATCCTAACCAGCCATGTTAGTTTGCTTAACTTGCTATGTAAACAAACCATTTGTGGCGACAAATCATCAGTATCACCAAACATTCTCTCAATTTCTAAAACGTATGAACACAAAATTAATTATGCAGTTGACCAAATTATGCTAGATTTTACTTCTTGGTTAACAGAGAATCCAAAGCACTTCATTAGGGAAGGTTTTGCATTCCTCCCTGGCTGGGGCATAGAGGCATGTGGAAGCACAGACAGACATAGTGTTCTAGTTCTACTCTGTAGAAAAGAGCACATCATCCTCAATCTGACAAGGATCCTGAGGATTCACAGGCAGCTGCTGCAGTTCATGTACAATTCCTTTACTGACTTAAAAATAGCAATTTCAGTTGTAGGTATAACTGGCCTTAAAATGTAAATTATCTTGATACACTACAATGGTTTGTTACAATATATACAAGCCTTATTCATTCATTAGTTTGTGTTTAGGAGTCAGAACAACAGCTGTAGTTGAAAGAAGGTGGTGGTGGTACATACCAGTCATATAAGTCTGCTATGCTCAGTCTGCATGTTGACACTGTCATTTTTATTGTCAACATGTCCATACTGTATACTCAGAGGAAGAAATGTATTCATGAAAATGTGGCTTACAGCTTTGTGCTTCAAAAGCTACAAATACCACAACAGTAGTTTGATTGCAGTTGCCTCAAAATGTTTCTACCGTATACAAATTTCATTCTACAGTCAAAATCTAAACCTTAATACTCATTAAAATAGCATATATACAAAAGAGCAAGTCATTATGCAATTAAGTGGTAAAACAAACATGAATAATTGTCAAAATATATTATTTTCATGGTACGTTGATGGAAGAGGAACAATGGTGGACTTGGGCCCTGGTTTGTCCTTTTGGGTAAAAACTAGCCTCTGGAGATACTGTATACACACAGAAAAACACACGCCCGCACACATTCACACAAGAACATACAGTTAATTCTGAAGATGCTAACAGATATGCCAGAGGAAAGCAAAGAGTGTTCATTAAAATAGGTTTCAGGAAAAAAAATAATAATAAGGAAATTAACACATTTTAAAATACATTTTAAAAACATGTTGAAAGTAATAATATCCACGTTTTCCAATGCCTTGCTGCATAAATAATTGTCTGCATCCCAAGCCACGCTTCTATAATGGGCACTCTCACTCCAAATGTTTTACTTCATGGCGAGGACACTCAGTAGACGGGAAAGGAATGTTTCTGTTGGCTTCACAGCCCTGGCATGATGTAGGCAATGTTGTCCAAGGTGTTGGACTGAAAGAGACATAAAAGGAGAGAAATGTTTCAGGCTGGCCTTATGCAAACACACTTGCTATCACACAATGTGCTGTCACTACAGCCACATATTTTTACTTTACAGCCCAAGTGGGAGATGAAACCTTTCAGAACAACATTTCAAATAGATGGTAAGATGTGAGTGATTTACCAAGACTTGGCGGGGACATCCGTTGAGCTGGGGGATCTGTGCTGTGAGGCAGGTCAGGGGTCCAAGGGCACACAAGATGGAGTCCAGCAGTACAGAGAGACTGCCTGACACTGCCACCATCCCCTGAGTGAGGTGAGAGCAGAGGCAGTTAGTCTAGTGGTCACACACAAATCTTTGTTCAGTCTTTACTCATATGAATGTGATAATGACACATTTCTGTTGTAGGTGAAGAGAGTAAGTTTGGACACAACAGCTAAGTTAAAAGATACAGGGAATAGTTGGTTGGTGTGTGTGTACCTCTGTCTCCTGTAATCGGTGGCCGATGAGGGACAGGGACTCTCCCAGTAGTTGCAGGTGAGCGGCCGCATCAATGGGGTCGACATCAGGGACCCGTGCTGGTGACAGGGACACACCCACAGACGCCCGGTTGGGGGACACCAGCCCTGCTCCCAGCCCCATGCCCTTCATAGAGCCTGAGACGCATACAAATACAACACACGCAGTGACCAACTGACCATGAGTGTCCTGTGGGCTACTGAGAGAGAGATAAAGCAGCATAGAGAAAGGACAGGACTACTGATTGACTTGGTATCCCTGTCTAAGCTGATAGAGCTGCAAGGCCAATGTGGCTGCAGATGGGCTCTTACTAGGGATGCACCGATATCACATTTTTGGTCGATACAGATATTGGATATTTCCCTTGCCAAAAAACCCCAATAGCAATATTTAACATTTTAGCGGCATTTTAAGCATTCTAGTGACAGGTAAATAGTTAACGCACACACATGGATGCAGCGGTATAAGGCACTGCATCTCAGTGCAAGAGGCATCACTACAGTCCATGGTTCGAATCCAGGCTGTATCACATCCGGCCGTGATTGGTAGTCCCATAGGGCAGCACACAATTGGCCCAGCGTCGTTACATTTCACGTAAACCCTGTTTGTCTCCATCGAAGTAGCAGTCCTTGTACCTAGCATTAAGCATGGTGGTGACACAGTAAAGAGGCTCAGAGAGAATGCCAGCGAATCGCTTGTTCACAGCCTAAGTTATAACCCCACGGTCGGTGTGGGCAGTTTTGTTGAGCAGATGTTTCAATGCCATGACAGAGTGTATCTGCTGCAGACGCAGTTGATTATCTTATTTCTCCAGTCAGTTGTCGAATGGCACTAGAAGTGTGTTCATGTTTCCAAGTTTCAAACATTTTTTAAATGGAAGCAGCGGTATGAGAACCAGCACATTCTTGAGCATGCAATACCGCGTTGACACACTGTGCTGTCAGACTCAACATTCTCATGGGGCTGACATCGCTGGTCCAAATGTCAGTCGTGACGCCCATAGCAAGTAGCATAATGAATTCCATTATCTTGGCGTTAATGGATTTTGCCTTTGTGTTGTCTCGCTGAAATGTTCTTACTCTTTCAAATGACTGCTCAACTTGAACTTGTTAAGTTGTTGGAAGTGCGCATAGTATTTTTCTGCTTTTGTTCTGTGTAGTGCTGTAGTCATTAAGTCATCTACTTATATATGTATGCACGCCAGCTTTGACATCGGTTTTGCACATCGGTGTTAAACTAGACATCGGGCCGATGCAGATGTTGGCATTTTTAGCTAATATCGTTTGATTCCGATATGCTCACCGATTTATCGTGCATCCCTAGCTCTTACCTTTGCTTTTGACACCATCTGTGGAGCTCTTGCGTTTGACTGTGGTGGCCTCAGCTTTGTTCTGCTTGTGCTGCAGGTACTGAGCTTTCTGCTTCCACACCTATGAGTATATAGAAGCAATTTAGGCCATGAACCATGACTCATAGCATAGTGCTGGCAGACCATTCTTAAATTGATTTCAAATGTTTATTAGAATTATCAATCAACTCTCTTTTAAATTGGTAATTTCAAGTGAAACTTACCAGTTTATCTTTTCTGGGAGCTGTTTCCACACCTCTGCCAACCTTTTGCTCAGCTCCCCAAACACTGCAAAACAGTAAAGTCTTTCTCTAAAGGTTTTGTATAGCATATGTAACCACAATCATTAATAGTTACAATGTAATTATAAAAGGGATAACTCTGCCCACCTAGTCCCGGCTGCTCTGCATTGATGTTGACCCTGTACTCTTTACAGAACACCTGGTACGCTGTTGTGTTCTTCTTCTTGGGCTGAGAGAGAAAGGAGATGAGCAGTGTATCTATATATAAAGCATTTCACTACAACAGCAATAACATCTGCTAAATCTTTGTATGTGACCAATCAAATTTGATTTGATATTTACTGTACATATATATACACACTGTACACAATGCAGGAAACACTGTCTAAAAGCCTAAACTACCAATCTGTTTTGGTTCTTACCTTATCTTTCTCCTTCTCGTGCTTTTCCCTTTCCCTCTCCTCCTTCTTTTTCTTCTTCTCCATCATTGCAACTTCATTACTTTGATGATGGTGAGTAAGGATGGGAGTAGGGATGGGGGCCCCCATGGCATACATTCCACCAGCTGCAGAGTGATTGGCTGAGCCATGGGTATGGGTGTGGCCTCTCGATGGGTCCCCTGGAGAAAGCATACAAGGAGCGCATATTAGAATGCATAATTCAAGTAACTGTTGAAGTAACCAATGTTAAACATCTTTCTGCAATAGGACTAAGGCAGACTAGCGGCAGCGTTCCAAAGGTTTCTAATCACCTCCTGATCCTTTGCTGTGCTTCTTCTCTCTCCCGCCTTTGTCTTTCTCTCTGTCCTTCTCTTTCTCCTTTTTCTTCTTGCTTTTCTTGCTCTTCTTCTTTTTCTTTGACAGATGCTTGTACGAGTCGTCTATCACCAGCTCTCCTGCCTCCAGTTCGCCCCCGAGGAGGAGCTGTCTCCCCCATACCCACACCGTAGTGCCCTGACACACAAGAGAGAGAGGACATAGGGTTCATGCAGGAATCAACACAAATACAGGAAAAGTGGTTAAGGGCACATACAAATGAGTTTCTAACCATGTCTCTCATAGCCTAAAGGCCTTCTTACCCTCCACCTCCACTTCTTTCCCCACAACAGGCAGTGGATCTCGGCTCTGCTGCATCTTCTTGGGGACTTTAGAGAGCTGTTTCCGGTCTCTGTCCTTCTCCTTTTTATCCCCCTTTTGAGGATGAGGAGGAGTGGGGAGGGAAGGGAAAGCCCTCTCCTTCGGCCTTCTCCTTAGGCGAGACCATGAGCTTCATCCTCAGCCCATCCGGCTCACGTATGTTCAGGAGATCTCCTTTAGGGGTACCGGTACCACCATGGAACAGAGACGACGACTTGGAGGAGTGCTTTTGGAAGAGGAGGATGAGGACATAGGGCGGGAATGAGAGGAGTGGCTGCCTTTGCTTCCTCCGGTGCTCCCATCACGTTTGCGGTCTTTGGAGAAGTGGGAGGAAGAGAAGGAAGGGTAGGAGGGCTTCTTGTGCAGGTGTGGGCTCGGGTCTGAGCCGGTGGCCATTGGGGAGGTGATGGCCTGTAGGAGCCCCATGGCTGTGTCTGTGGGATGGGAGGAAGACGAGGAGGACAGGGAAGGGGAGTGGTCTGACGACTTTCGCTTCTTCTTGTGGGGAGGTGGGCCTGAGCCTTGCTGGTCTGGTAAAGAACATAGTGAAGGGAGAGTGAGAACATAATGAATCGGTTCAGCATAAAATTCATGCAAATAATTTTATTGACAGAGCAGAATACCTTCCTCCTTTACCTCTGTAATAGTAGTCTTCACTGTGCTTTTTCTTCTTCTTGTGAGAGTCCCCTCCCAATAAGAAAGGTTCTGAGTCCTAAATGAAAAAGTCAGGATTTGACTAAATTTACAACCAACAGAAACTACATGGCACTTGATTTTGAAACCAGTGTTCTGCTGTTACCTTGGGCCGTTTCTTGGATGACTTGCGAACCTGTGCAGCAATCTCCTCCTCCTCTCTGAGCAGGTCCTTGTATGATCTCCTCTTCTCTCTCTGACTGCGACCAGCCACAAGGCCCACTTCCCCTTCCATCCCTACCTCTGAGAAAGAGAGAGTTGTAATGCACACTGGGAAATTCAGGCATTGCATGACAATTGGAATGATGATGACTTTTAATAACTAAATTATTGACAGATTTCTTCAAAAGAACATAAGAGGTACTAGAGGAAAGAACTGGCACAAATTACCAACTACTCCTTTCTTCTTGATCTCCTCAAAAGCCATGATCTCTCTTTTCTCCTCAACAGGCTTGCTCGTCTCTCTGTGTCACAATAGCAAGATATTAGAACACAGTCATAAGGATATGGAGGAAACATCAGCCACTGAATCAGCCAATATAACAGATAAGCAACTTGTGACTTGGAGCAGTTTAACTGCAAAATACAGGTTATTTACATTTCACTGTGAACTGAAGGATGTAAAAAATAAGACAGACAACAATAAAGAAGTATTTTAACACCAAATTGATCAAACTGAGTAAACCCCTTCAAAAAGCAAGAACTGCCTTGTTACAACTCGCCACCACATATGGTTGATGAGAGAGGACATTCATTCTGTAATTGATGTCTCTCCTTAAACTTTTACAGTATACACTGATAAATGGCATGCTTGAGTCTATAGTAATAATAGATACATTACAAAACTGAAGTGTGTTTAGGCAATTGAAGGATAAATTCCCGCCTACTTTCGAAAAAATACACAAACACACCCCCTTTCATTAGCTGAGAGTACCTAACTCCCAACATTTGGAACCTCTTCTAACTCGTATTGCTGATTATGTGCTGGGTTATCCGGAAGGTACTGCAATAGCAGTCCGTGGCTTCTGGTGCAGCTAGGCCTATGTAAGTCTAAACGGACAAAGAAAGTAATTTTCATGCATTTGGTTCATAAATTCTGTTTAGCATGCTGAGGTGAGAATATGTGAATTTTACTGTCGCAAAGTGAGAAGAAATGTACAATTATATGTAATTTTACTACCTCTCCGGAATCACCAATTTACGCGGTTCCAGTCGCCATCTTTGATATCAGTCTACAACGATGCGTATCGGCAGGGGGAGGGACTTGACTGTGATGTAGCGAATCAGAACAATGAAATCGTGTACGTTATTGTAGTGCACAATGTCAATTGGTTGGAAATATACATTGCGTCTGTTAATTTGAAGATATTGTAACCAATTTGTAACATTACTTTTCATGTATTAATTCTATGAATGGATAATGATAACTACATTAACTGACAATGCATATTAATGTTACACCGTATTTTCTTATAAAGCAGAGGCAACAAATATTTCCAAATATTTTTTTAATCCATTAACTCAGATTGTTACAACCATTTACAACAATGACCATTATTTTATTTTTTTTACAGTAAACATTCATGTACAACACATGCAAGGCAACAGAAAAAAGGCAGTGACATAAAGATGCTGAGAGGAAGACCAACACAACAGTCAAGGGTAATGAGCTCATAAAGATCTTTTTTATTTACTTTATCACAGTAGTATGCCCATTACTCTGCCGTAAACAGAAGAATGTATCCACAAAGAGAGCCCCCTCTACCTATCCCCCAAATTCTGCTTCTGTAGACTGAGTGACGTGAAGCTGGCCAGCAAGTCGGTTACCTCATCAACCTGAAACAGAAGAGAAGCCATAATTGTCACCTATGAAGACACATTCAGACTTGTAAAAAAATGATACCAATTGGTTGTGTTACCATTTGGTTCAATGCCAAAGAAACAGGTGTGTGTGAGAGAGAGTGAGTTAAACACAAATGTGTCTTACCTGTTCTTTGGTGCGTGTGTGCTGCAGCTGTGTTGAGATATGATCCAGTCTCTCTCTGGCCTCACTCTGTCCCATCACATTCAGGTACTCCCTCAGCATCTGAATGATCTACAGAGCCATGGAGAGAGAGAATTTCAGACTCCACCAAATAAATGTTGGTATACTAATGTTTACATAGTGCTGTTGTAATAACCCCTTACTACCTGTGTGACCTCCCCTCTAAGAGTTTCTATACTCCTCGAGTCTCCTTCCTGCAGGATGTTGAGTTTGGAGCGTGCTAGGTGCAGGGGGGTCCTTCCTGCTCGGTCTAGGGCATCCACACGTGCGCCTGAACAGAAACACAACATTAACAAGTTATCATTAGCAGGTGTACAGTATGTATGTCCATGTGTCTTCATACCGTAAGGGCTTCTCACCTCCTCTCAGCAATGTGGTGATTACAGGCACGTGGTTGGTACAGGCCGCTGCAGAGACAGGTGCAGAAGTGGAAAGATTGTGGAAAATATACATTTTTCAGACATGGAAAAGTTCAATCAAAATAAAATGTTATTCTTTTACGTTTCTACCATTGGGACCTAAAGTAGAAATGTTGTACACCCCTGAACTAAATGCTATACTTTCGGTGACGTGTTGTTCTTACCCAGATGAAGAGGGGTGTTCCCAAGGCCATCCCGCTGGTTAGGGTCAGCGCCGTAGCTCAGAAGAAGTTGCACTGGAAGGAAGGGGACGAGTTAATCATTTGTTCACAGAAATGCTGCTGTGATTATTATCAGTTCATAACAATGTCATTACTGTTGAGTAATGAATCATGAGCCCCTTGCACTTCTCACTTTGACTTACCGATGCTCTCGTTGCCATTACAGGAGGAGAAGTGGAGGGCTGTTCTTCCTTTGTCATCTGCTGCACAAGGGTCTATGTCTTCTAGAAGAAGCCTGCGCACTGGATAAAAAAAGAGAGACAGAAACGTTAAACACCTGAACGGGATACCATATATTACTTAGTCTTGTTAAGTCTCACAATAGTTATTTTCAGTGCCTACCTGTATCAATGTCGTTTCCATTGGCAGCCTCTCGAAACCTCTTCACCGCTAGAGAGAATGAACAAACAAGCTAAAGGTTAGGTAAACATCAGGTAGATTGCTAAACTCTGTGCTTTGAGTGTTGACATGCCTATCACCGTCTGATGTGTTAGGCTAGTATAATGCATACTGATGATACTTTTGTCAAAGTTCAGGAGCCATAGGCAGATGCCTTGCATGACATCCCATCCCTCCGCAACATTCACACAGCTTTACACTATTCACACCTCATGATTGGGTGTGAAATTCACGGCTCTCTCCATCAACAACATTTTTTCTCTCTGCAATTTTGAGTGTGTGGAATTTCTGTACCATAAATATCTTTTCCAATGGGCCCCACATTTCGCCGGGCTCTCCCTTGTCGCCTCGCTCTACACCCTGTCACCTTCCCGGGTTTGCTGCTCGCCACACCCGCACCTAATCCAACTCGACTGGGTTCCCATAGCAAGTGGAGGTACCGAAGTTCTTGTTCAGCGGTCTGTCCTGTACGACTCAACCTCACGGTGCCCTCTCCAAAGCCAGTTATCCCAAATCCCTCAGCAGCACCTCCATCCACCCTCTCATCATGTATCTTTAGTTCACCCCCTTTCTCCTCCGCTTCTTTTGGTCCAGTCTCCACCGTGTATTCACCCTCGGAGCTTGAACGTTCATCGTCAGAAGCTCTTGCAACAATTGGACTCCACCCGTCCATGTTCAACGACTCATGTGTAAGATTTATTTGGGTGTTTCGCTCTTCAAAATGATCCTCGTTCGCAAGCCAGTACTAGGAGCTACAACAAGAATCATTTATGTTGATGAACTGACTTGCAACTTTGAATACGTCGTTTATTTACTCCGTTGCCATCGCTGGCTCTAGAACATCAATACAGAAACGATTCTACGCATATCTACCATTGTGGCTCATATGTTCATGCTTTGAATTCAAGATACGTCCCTGTTACAAGAACCAAAATGTCTCCTGTTTCATAATTTCAATTATCACGAGAACAAGCCGTAAAAGGCGGTCATATTGTAAAGAGAAACGTTGACAATTACTATTACCAATCAGAGCCTACGTTGTTCGTTCTCTCGAAACAAAGCACCCACCCCCGTGCAAAATAAGCAAATGAGCAAGCAGGACAGGCGGGATGTGTGCTACACTATTCAATATCGGGTTAGTTCTATGTGAGCTCCTTGGGACCATAATCTTAACCCTTACCCTAATCATTATGCGTCCCAAAGATCCCGGATAGCAAGGAACATTGAATATCTTTCATCAAATTTGATATTATGAATAAAATCATGGATGCTGTTACACTCAAGAAATCTTGAAAACAGATACAATTTAGAGTGAAGAAATTCAAGAAATATGATTTGCCATGTACGCTGTATAATACTACAAAACATGGAAACATCTGAGCATTATGTTCTCTCTCTTTAATGTCTTACATCTGTTGCAACAGACAATAAAGTAAGCAGCTAAATAACAGTAGTAGGCCTACACAAATAGTATAAAAAAATAAATAATGCATAATTCATAGATCACAATGCAATTGAAACCCAACATCACCCATACTGTTTGTACACACATTCAAATCTAAAGTTCCATCATATAAAACATGCCACAATTTAGTGTAATATATAAATATGATTTAAGGAATAAAATGGGATAAGCAGTCAACTCTCAGAGGAATCAGGATGGTTGTTCAACCAAAATATTTGGAATATACAGTCAAAGTTTGAACACACCTACTCATTCAAGGGTTTTTCTTTATTTTTACTTTTTTCTACATTGTACAATAATAGTGAAGACATCAAGACTATGAAATAACACATACGGAGTCATGTAGTAACCAAAAGTGTTACAAATATAAAAACATATTTTAGATTCTTCAAAGTAGCCACCCTTTGCCTTGATGACAGCTTTGCACACTCTGGGCATTCTCTCAACCAGCTTCATGAGGTAGTCACCTGGAATGCTTTCCCAACAGTCTTGAAGGAGTTAACACATATTCTGAGTACTTGTTGGCTGCTTTTCCTTCACTCTCCGGTCTAACTCATCCCAAACCATCTCAATTGGGTTGAGGTCGGCTGATTGTGGAGGCCAGGTCATCTTATGCAGCACTCCATCACTCTCCTTCTAGGTCAAATAGCCCTTACACAGCCTGGAGGTGTGTTTTTGGTTATTGTCCTGTTGAAAAACAAATGATAGTCCCACTAAGTACAAACCAGATGGGATGGTGTATTGCTGCAGAATGCTGTGGTAGCCATGCTGGTTACGTGTGCCTTGAATTCAAAATAAATCACTGACAGTGTCACCAGCAAAGCACGCCCACACCATCATACCTCCTCCTCCATGCTTCATGGTGGGAAACACACATGCAGAGATCATCCGTTCACCTACTCTGCGTCTCACAAAGACACGGCAGTTGGAACCAAAAATCTCAAATTTGGACTCATCAGACCAAAGGACAGATTTCCACCAGTCTAACGTCCATTGCTCGTGTTTCTTGGTCCAAGCAAGTCTCCTCTTCCTATTGGTGTCCTTTAGTAGTGGTTTCTTTGCAGCAGTTCGACAATGGCCTGATTCACGCAGTCTCCTCTGAACAGTTGATGTTGAGATGTGTCTGTTACTTGAACTCTGTGAAGCATTTACTTGGGCTGCAATCTGAAGTGCAGTTAATTGCCGATTTCTGAGGATGGTAAATCGAATTAACTTATCCTCTGCAGCAGAGTTCAGAGGTAACTCTGGGTCTTCCTTCCCTGTGGCGGTCCTCATGAGAGTCAGTTTCATCGTAGCTCTTGGTTTGCACTTCCAAGAAACTTTCAGAGTTCTTGATATGTTCCATTTTGACTGACCTTCATGTCTTAAAGTAATGATGGACTGTCATTTGCTTATTTGACCTGTTCTTGCCATAATATGGACTTGGTCTTTTACCAAATAGGGCTATTTCTATACCAACCCTACCTTGTCACAACACAACTGATTGGCTAAAATGCATTAAGCAAAGAAATTCCACAAATGAACCTTTGAAATGAATTCAGGTAACTAATGGAGCTGGTTGAGAGAATGCCAAGAGTGTGCAAAGCTGTCATCAAGGCAAAGGGTGGCTACTTTGAAGATTCTGAAATATAAAATATATTTTGATTTGTTTAACAATTTTTTGGTTACTACATGATTCCATGTGTTATTTCATAGTTTTGATGTCTTCCCTATTATCGTACAATTTAGAAAATAGTAAAAATTAAGAATAACCCTGGAATGAGTAGGTGGTCCAAACTTTTGACTGGTACTGTATATACAAACTGAGTGTACAAAACATTAAGAACACCTGCTCTTTCCATGACACACTTATTGGTGTCACTTGTTAAACCCACTTTAATCAGTGTAGATGAAGAGGAGGAGACAGGTTAAAGAATGATGTTTAAGCCTGGAGACAACTGAGACATGGATTGTGTATGTGTGCCATTCAGAGGTTGAATGTACAAGACAAAAGATTTCAGTGTCTTTGAACAGGGTGTGGTAGTAGGTGCCAGGCGCACCGGTTTGTGTCAACAACTGCAACACTGCTGGGTTTTTCACACTCAACAGTTTCCTGTGTGTATCAAGAACGGTCCCACCACCCAAAGGACATCCAGCCAAACTTGACACAACTGTGGGAAGCATTGAAGTCAACATGGGCCAGCATCCCTGTGGAACGCTTTCGACACCTTATAGTCCATGCCCCGACAAATTGAGGCTGTTCTGAGGGCAAAAGAGGGAGTGGAACTCAATATAAGGAAGGTGTTCTTAATGTTTTGTAGACTCTGTATATATTCATGGACATTATAATGGGAGGTAGATAATGTCTTGGGACATCAAAACTGTCATAGGCTTAGTTTTGGGATCCTTGGGTAAACAATCAGAAGTCAAAGTTTATTGCAGAGGACACTGAGGCTCCAGCTCGTGTAAGGTAATCAGGGAACGCTGGGTCTGTGTCTGTGGATGCAGAGTCCTGTCCTCCAGGCATTAGCCCAGCTTCATAGGCATGCTGCCACAGCTGACTATTCCTAACAATCCCATGCTTTCTCAGGTATCCCTGACGACAAAACAGGGGTGGCTTTCGATTGGTAAGGGATAAGCGGAAACATGACTCTGTGGGGAGAAGAAACAAGTTTGTTTTACACATTGTAAAACAGTAATCAGTAATAAAATGTCTTGAGTGGGCAGAACCATAATAAAACAGTAATAACACAGATCCTGTATGACAGTATGTCACAAGTGAACAAACAAATCGTGTGTGATATAAATAGATGAGTAGGAGGTACTGTATATGGAAATATAAAGGACATATCCTAGAGCATACTAAGAGCATATCTACCCTAGTATAATAAGGTGTTGTAATGAGGAATCAGGTAAGGACATGCTCTACCTGCATAGAAGGCCCTGAGGTCAGTGTGGAGACAGTGTTCCAGGAAGCGCCGCAGTGGCTGGCTGTGGGAGATGGGCCCATCCCACTCAGTCAAGAAGTCCTCGATCATGTGATGCACTGCCTTGGGCCGTGGCAGTGGCCAGCCAACAGGACGGTGTCTCATGTCCCTCTCTGTTTAGGATGGCAGACAAATGAAAGAATAACATGTATTTGTTTTTACATACATACGTAGGTTTGAATGCTGACGTCATACCACAAAGATGCCTTGTACTATACACAGAAATATTCTTAATTTGAATGTCATTACTTAACTTAGTTTTAATACAACCATAAGGTCAAACTGTTTTGTACTCTTCATAAGGTTTCTAACATTCTCACACTCACCAGTGGGAAGTTTGTCGTAGTAATATAGAACAGGGTGGAGGAAGTTGGACCTCCAGGCACGGGTCCACTCTGACTCTGCCCTGCCAGGGCCCAGTGAGTCTGTGCGGTTCAGCCCGTACTGTAGAACCAGAACCAGCAGCCCATGCTTGGAGAGCTGGTGGCCAGACAGAGAAGAGAACTGGGGCAGGGCCTGGAGGGGAAACTCCTCCAGGTACTCACAGTGAGAGCTGACAGGAAAGGAGAAGATTACTCAAAGTTAAACTGGTTCACAAATGGATTAATTTAGGCTGCGTTTACACAGGCATCCCAATTCTGACCTTTTTTTACACTAATTGGTATTTTTACCAATCACATTAGATCTTTTCACATCAGATCATTTTCAGGGCTGCTCAGATTGGTCAAAATACAGATTATGAAAAAAAAATCAGAATTTGGCTGCCTGTGTAAACACAGCCTTAGTGAACATAAATGGGATATCTATAGGCAATCAATCAATGTGAGATTCATTGGTAGAGAAAGGTAAATTACCATGAGGGACTATAATCATGAAGAAAATGTGCACAGTGGTTCAGCACTACTTACCCTCTTAGTAAAATGATGTCTCCAAGTACCCCAAACATTTGGTATGGTCCGGAGGCCTCATTGACCCTCCTCAACAGCCAGGACTGCAGCTGACTGATTGACAGTTTGATTGCTGGCCAGGAGTTGCTATGGTAACGCAGCTCAAGGACTCTATGTACAGCACGCACTAAGGTGGAACACATAACAAAGTTACAACAATAAATAGTGAAAAAACACACA
The DNA here is from genome assembly GCF_018296145.1 of Oncorhynchus tshawytscha. NCBI lineage: Eukaryota > Metazoa > Chordata > Actinopteri > Salmoniformes > Salmonidae > Oncorhynchus > Oncorhynchus tshawytscha. The sequence continues at coordinate 43,447 of NW_024609458.1, forward strand.
TTTTGTCTATAAAAACATTATTTTATAGACAAATTTGTAATTTCAAAGTTTTTCCCCCTTTACAGGCAGTTACTAACTAAGTCATATTTACTCTGTCTACGTTGTAATACCAGCAGTTTGAATGGTTACCTGTGTATCGGAAGCCATGGATGAACCCCCCTGCAGAAGAGCGATAGTCTCTTGAGTGGGCTGCCGTCCCCAGAACAAAAAGGTCTGGGGTTCCCCGCCCTTCGTACCAGGCTGTCACCCCTGGCAACCGCCCCCTGGCACCCTCACTGCTTGGTGGGCGGGCAGAGCTAGAGAGATTAACGGTATCATTAGGACAGACTGACATTATCTGACTGAAACAGCATGGCTTTTCCAATGAAAATGATAAAACAGAAGATCCACCACTTCCATAGAAAACAAGAACTTTAACAGAACTATTTTGCATTATGTAAAGACATGCCACTGTAAAATGATCATTTACATACCCATCAAAGATGCTGAAGTTGAACCGGAACCCCAGGCAGCGGATCACACGATCATATGGCTGGCGGAGAGAGAAGTTGTCATTGTGGTACACAGGCAGGTTTGTCGCTGTGACCTTTGAACTGTTCTTCCCATCCAAACTGTCCAGAAGCTCAGATAGAGTAAGGAACAACTTGCCACGCTTTTCCTTCCCACTGGATCTGCACTTCTTCTTTCTGCCTGAGCGCTTCTTTTCATCCTCTCCATTCCTGACGATAGCAATGTCCTCAAGGCCTCCCTCCACCAGCCCATCAAGGGACTTTAGCTGGTACGTGTCTAGCAGCTCATTGTTCACAGCTCTGTGGAAGAGAGGAAATAGATCACTTTGATATGAACAGATTATGCTAAAGGGAATAGCAACATACTCCGATCTAAAACACTGCTGCAGGAGTACTAAATCAGTGAAACAAAAGAAAGAACAATTGGTAGGAGAGGACAATATGGGAGTCAAAAGCTGATGATGCCTCTCAGTACCTGAGGTCTCCGACGTAGTGTGTCTGCCAGGCTAGGCGGACCGGGCTCGGGCTGTAGAGATGGATCCGGCTGGCCCGACCCAGGATGCTCTGAGCTGTTTCAAATGCTGAGTTCCCCTTACCCAGGATCAGCACGGCCTGGTCCTTATACTCCTCTGGGTCCACAGGGATGGACTCATAGCCCTCCACCAGGTCTGAGCCCTCAAACTGGACCTTCTGAGGATCCCACAGTCCCGTGGACACCAGGAGGACTCTGTGGGTAGGAAAGAAAGAGAGAGAGAGAATCATCTCTTAAATGGGATGCATAGTGGAGAATTGTTCCATATTTCCAACCTTTTACATTAGATATGTGTATAGATATAACACAGTACCTGCATGTATAGTCCAGTCCACGCTGGTCAGTCAGTATGTATCCCCTGCCTCTAGGTGATTCAGACTCTGAGGCCCTGATCTTCCCGATGTCCACCCCATACTGGACCTTCAGCCCCAGCTCCTTCACATACATGGAGAGGTAGCGGGGGAATGAGTCTGCGTCTGGGTAGAGCTCCCGGCTGACTCGCTGAAGCAGCAGGTCGGGCCTGTCACTCAGGAGGGAGTTCCAATCGTGACGAAGGTTGAACTCGCGGTTCCGCCTTCCTGTGTAGATCTTGTTGATGCTGATGAGTTTCCTGTGTCGAGGTATCTTTAAAGGGACAAAAAAACATCCATGAGATACAACACATGTTCATGTACATGGTGTAGGTCAGAACATATTTCTATGAGCAGGGCAATAGAGAAAGTTGCATCATTGTTGCACTGTTACAAAATACCTTGCTGAGTTGGAAAATTGATTCAGCAAAGTGCAATACCCGATATAGTCAACACCCATTACTACAGAGGCACTCACATATTGAAGAAGCTCCCTGGTCCAGAGTTCCTCTCCAAGATGATGTATTCTCTCTGACTCTTGGAGAGAAAGTGACCCATCTGAAGGCCGGCAGGCCCGGCACCAAGCACACAGTAGTCATGGTGACGGGTGCTGTTGTGACTGTGGTAGTCATCATGAAAACATTGAACTAGGGCGACCAGGCGGGCTAGGAGAAGAAGGATAGGGGAATCCATTACCTATAAATGAGTAAAAGGCAATGAAGGCATTTAATGGTGGGAGAGTGAGTTTTAGTCATTGCAATACCCTGGTGACAATAATCAACGGCAAATTTAAGTTTTGAAAGCTGCAATCTGAAAATATCCACTGAGCAGCAACTATATTATTGTCAAAGTTATGCAACTCTTTTCAATGGATTTACCAACATAAGAAGGTCAAATGAAATGACATATCAGATAGCATTGTTCAAGTGAGTGGAAGAACAGAGAAACTACGACAATAGCGGGCCTTCATGGGGTGTATCCCCGTGCTTGCCTTGAAACTCTGGCCCGACATCATAACTCGACATGAGGGGATGCAGCTGCATTAGACCGCTGGTTGAGAAGCTCTCCACGAGCACAAAACACACAGCATATCTATTAAAGTAGGATGTTTTACCTTTCACTGCAGTGGTTCCCTCTCATCTAATTCCATATAATTTTGCATTTGGTCTGTAAATAAAACTCTCCAACAACCTATAGTCTGAATTTCATAACGGAGCCCCATCCCTTGATACGACACTCCAGCATACCACAGTATTCTGACCAATAAACGCTGCTCTATTCTGGCCAATAAGAGCTTGTGTGTAAAATAGAGGGCGTGATAAAATTTAAAGTGATGGACAAGAAATGTTCCATACTTTTGATACAAAGTATCAAGTAGCAAAAGTAACACATTTGACATTTTACATTCTTTATTACAATGTTATAAACTTTGTAATGTTGCAATTTTTGAGATTTTGCGATAATTGTAGTAGTTTGATATTTTTTAGTGAAATACATACTAATCATCATCAAATGTTAATTAAGTGAAACATAGCATGCATATTATTATAATATCATAAACACAATTAACTATTCATAAAATTCTCATGCCTAGAAATTGCTCTTATGTTTGCCTTCTGCAGCTGCAACATACATTTCTGTTGAGTCATGGTATCCCCTTCTCTATTTTGTTGAGACCTGTTGAATCAGGTTATCTATAGATTGGTAATAGATCAATAGATAAATAATAGCCAAATGTAAGGTAAATCATACAAATTGAATGTTGAACACAAGAGTTTACAATGTAATCCCCTGAAATGAATTTTGACCTGCAGTTAGTCATTTGTGGCTGTAACTTTGTACCAACACAAAGTTCAATGAATACATTGGGAAAAAGAATTGGATTAAATTGGATTATTTAACCATTGAGTCCTGCCTGCAGTTAAATCAGCATATTGAATCACTCTAGTTATTCATTCATCTTCAGAAGACAAAAAGCCATACCCTTTCAGGAACCAAAAAGATTAGGCATGGGTCCTCAGATCCTGAAAGTTCTACAGCTGCAACACTTATTGCATCATTGCCTGGTATGAAACTGCCGGCCTCCAATCAGGCATTACAGAGGGTAGTGGAGACAGGTACATCACTGGGGCTAAGCTGCCTTTTCAGGACCTTGAGACAGGCGGTTGAGACAAAAATTGTCAAAGACCCCATTCAGCCAGGGGGAAGTCTAGGACAAAAAGGCTTCTCAACAGTTTTACCCCCAAGCCATAAGACTTTTGAACGGGTAACCACATGTCTACCCAGACTATTTGCATTGTGTCCCACCCCAACACTGGTTTTTTGCTGCTACTCTCTGTTTCATATATAAGCATGTTTAACAAGAATGGTCCTACTACCTCAATTAGGACCAACCAGTGCCCCAACTTGGCTAACCGGGCTATCTGCATTGTGTCCCGCCAACCAACCCCTCTTGGGCACTGCACTCTCTGTTCATCAAATAGGCTGTTTTAACCATATCCACATGTACATACTACCTCAATCAGCCCGACTAACTGGTGCCTGTTCGCTACTGTTTTGTAGCACTCGCTACTGTATTATAACTGTTTGTTTTCACTGTCTTTTTACTGTTGTTTTTAACTTTACTTACCTATTGTTCACCTAATACCTTAATTTGTATTTTTAGAAATTGCACTGTTGGTTAGAGCCTGTTAGTAAGCACTTCACTCCCATCTACTCACTCATGCTATTCCCTCACTGACAAATAAACTTTGATTTGATTTGATTAATCTTCAGAAAACTAAAAGGTACATACACTGAGCACAAAACATTAGAAACATGACATTCCCATTTGATTTTGATATTACCTGTTAAATCCAAATCCATGTAGTTGGGAGGAGAAGGTTAAAGGGATTTTCAAGTGAGAAATATGAGACATGAATTGGATGCCATTCAGAGGGTGAAAGAAGATAAAAGTTTTAAGTGCCTTTAAACAGGTTTTGAGAGGTGAGGCAGCTTTGGTTTACCAGCTGTATAACAAGACATCAACAAGGTTTTTACCCAACAGTTTCCTGTAAATTATCAAGAAGGGTCCTCTTTCACTGACATTAATCAACTGTAACAAATTGGTCACATTTGGGTAATCAACATGGCAGAATCCACCATATAAAAACATTCTGGATTACAGACATGGAGACAGTCAACTCGGCACGGAAAGATGATATGCAGAACCCTGGCAGGTACAGTCATTTTGTAATGAATGGTCGATATGTTTACTAGATTATTGTATTTCAGACCAGGTCAGGGCTGATATATGGTAAAGTAAAGGTATTGAACATACAGAACACAATTACTAACTGCAAACTCTGTGCTCACATTGACTGTACTCAGGTAAATCAGGATGTCTTCCTAATGTTCTCCATCTCTCCTCAGGGATTTGTCAGAACAGATAAAAGCAGCAACTAAAGAGATCCATGTCAGGGCAGAAAACACCCAACTGATGCTGAGCTATCAGAAGGGACAGATAACTCTTCCGCAGTACAAGGTGAGAAAAGCCCATCTGAGTGATATTAAAAACCACTTGCCAAAATAATTTACAGTGGTTTCCATATTATGAACGGCCTAGAATGCCTTTTGTTTAACTTTCTACATAGTCATGGAAAATGAGCACTCACTGTGTACTAAGTATTCATCTGTAACCCCTCTTTTCCATGGCAGCTTCTTCTGTGTTCCTCTATGAGATCTACAAAGCACTGGAAGAGGAGATGGACAGAAATGCTTCCCACCCAGGTGTTGCACCAATATACTTCCCCCAGGAACTGGCCCGACTGGAGACACTAGAGAGAGATCTGGAACACTTCTTTGGACAGGAGTGGCAAAAGAGAGTCATCATTCCTGCTGCAACACACAGATATACACAGAGACTTCGCAAGGTACAGGCTATAGATATACCAACATGCAGGGTAGGCACACTATCTTAATTGTGTACCTGCTTAGTAATAACAATTTATTTGTTTCCCTCTTCAGATTGGTGAAGGCAATCCTAAATTGCTGGTGGCCCACGCCTATACCCGTTACCTAGGTGACCTGTCAGGAGGACAAGTATTGGGGAAGATTACCCAGAAGTCAATTGGGTTAAGCAGCGGAGAGGGACTGTCGTTTTCTCCTTCCCTGGAGTGTCAAGCCCTAACCGCTTCAAGCAGCTGTACAGGAGCAGAATGAACAGCATCGAGCTGACCAAGGAAGAGAGGGATGGGGTGCTGGAGGAGGCTATCATGGCCTTCGAACTCAACATCCAGGTGAGTGAAAGAGAAGAAGTTGGAAGCAAACTGGGTAAGAAATAGGTTATGGGAAAATACAGTAATGAAAAGTCACTCCAGTTCCAGCCCATTGAGAGCATCTTGACTGGCTGCATCACTGCTTCTGCACTGCACTGCCCTTGATCGCATGGCATCAAGTTTGACAGCCCAGAGGCTACTGAACAGCTTCCCTGCCATTCACCCCAAGCCATAAGACTGCTAAATAGGGCCTGGAAAACAAAATCCAGCCTCCCAAGTCAAAATGGATTCTGCACTGCAAGTTGAACCGGTGCATCAAGTCTGCCAGGCTTTATCCCCAAGCCATAAGACTGCTAAATAGCTAACTAAATAGCTACACAGAGTTGACCCTTGTATTTTATTTTTGCACAGACACAAACACTCCAAGACACAAACTCACTCACACACAAATAATATGCACATACATTTATAGACTCTACACAGACACACTCAAATACAATCATCATACACACTGCTGCTACTGTTTTATCATATATCCCTATGCATATCTACCGATATCACTCCAGTATCCATGCACATTTTAAATATGGTTCTGGAACTGACTGTCCCTGTATTATAGTATGCTTTCTCGTTTTCTTATTTATTTTTCTCATGTTTTTGTTCTACTTTATTTTTAGTATTACATTCTTATTACTGCATTGTTGGGTTTAGAGCTTACAAGAAAGGCATTTTTTCACTGTACTTGTGCACGTGACATTAAAACTAGCTAAACATGACTGTGAAGAGGAAGTGAAACTGGGAAGGTCTAGTGAACGATGCAGTGTAAACATGTTACTGGGTGCCATCGCATATTGCTGATGATTGTGTTCTTGTTCAATGAAGACAGGTTATTTCTTCAGGTCTTTGATGATCTACAGAAAATGTTGAGGGTCACAGAGGAAGCTTATGGTAAGTACAAGCTCATATGCTGATTGGAAATGTGATCTTTTGCCTTCCATTTGTGTTATAGAAAGGTATTACTTTGCTTTTGCAGGGGACCAAGAAAAGGCCGAGACACCAGCTATCATCTCCTCTTTGTCCATCATGCAGTTGTCACTGGGTATTTGTGTTGCTTTAGCAACAGTCAGAATGGGTATCTATGTATTCTAAAGCCTTGAAATAGGTCCTTAAATTGTATTTTTATGTAGTTGACAGAATCACTTGACTAGTCATAACCACCTAAAGGGTGTGTGCATTTACAGCACTTGTTTGACTGACTTTTAAAAAAACACCTAAGGCAATCTTAAAATGAAAATTGCATGTATTAATTGCAATATCTTTGTATATGTATCATTAAAGATTATGCACACCATTTCAACATAAGAAATGTCTAAATAAAGAAGTTTGCTATTTATTTTCAAAACAAAATACCTTACACAATGATTTAACATTAACAATCTTTAGGGCATTCTCACATCAATTTTCTTACCCCAAACAATTCAACAACAATACAGTTCATCCAACTGTTGCAATAGAACAGTTAAACTTGGCAAAGCAACACATGAAAAGGTAGACATCAGTGGCTCTGTAGTGGCTCTGTGGTCTAAGATGGAGAAGACATATCGACGTGACTTCATGAAGATGTCCACTGGCTTGTGAGGAAGAGTGAATTGAGGAGACACCGGTCCCTTCTACTATTTACAAAGCCCATCGTGACTTAATCTTTTGCGTATATCTTTTTGTGAGACTACTTGACTCTGTAGAGCACCTTCCTCTGCATGCGGTGCTGCAGCTCTCCCCTCCTCATCATCAGGTGAAGGACCTTGTAGATGGCCTGCTCTGGATACTTCTGTATATGGGAGAGGGTAGAGAGAGATTCTGATCAGTGGACAGGTAAACAGGCTACAGGGCAACAAGTAGGCCAACTGAGGACAGCACTGAATCATATAGACAAATGCCAAACATTCCAATGCCCAAAGTACTTCAATGTATTTGACCAAGTGGTTCGTCTCTGTTCAACACTGTTCAAAGTAGACTAGTGTAACTGACCTGCTTGGTGAAGTCCTGGACGATGCTGTGCTCGGACACCTGGGAGCCAATGGCAAAGCGTCTCTTCAGCTGCTTCTCAACACGGGAAATCATCTCCTGGTCCTCCTGAGTGGTGAAACCCTCCACACCCGAGAGGCTGCCGGACAGCGCAGCGTCCAGTGTGGACACCTGGAAGAGCCGCAAGGCCTCGTCCACCTCCTCCTCTCCAGCCACGGCTTGCAGCTTCATCTTGGCCAGAGACTCAGAGATGCGCACCACAGCCTCCAACTGCCTGCAGTGGACCACGGAGAACAAAGCATTATGACACTGAAGATGGACAGTATCCTGACTGGTAAAGATGTTGGCAGGTGAAGTATCATATAGGTACCGGACAGTGATGGGGATGGAGGCTCTCCTGTCGCTCTCCCTCTCATGTTCCCTCGCTCCACTCCTCATCACCACGTATCTGTTCTTCAGCTTTTCAGCTGCCGCCGCAGAGAGACGTGGGCCACATTTCCTGTCAGGGCACATTTGACCGTTACAAACCAAACCCCTTCATGTGTACATACTAGCGTGTAGTATTGTTTCTCTGCAAGTAGAGTTCATGAACTCAATATAAACAGAATCTAACATACACAGAAGAAATCTGCAGAAATAAAAGATTTTTCAAGACTCACGTTCTGGCATAGGCAATGTACTTCTTCAGTGTGGCCAGTGTGATCTCTCCCTCCACACCCTCAGTCTGAGTATGAGCACTGAGATGGACGTTCATCACGTGGCGGGCCAGAGTCTGAGAGAGAAAAGAAGGTCAATAGTGTTAACACTGCACTAGCCTAGGCAGTGTTCAGTATCCCTGTGCATAAACCTTCCCCCCACACACACACACACACAGAACAGACTAAAGTGTGTTCCCTCACCATGTCTCTCTGATGGTCGTGGATGTCCTTGATGATAAAGATCATGTCAAAACGGGACAAGATGGTAGGCATGAAGTCGATGTTGTCCTCTCCCTTGGTGTCGTCCCAACGGCCAAACACAGAGTTGGCAGCAGCCAGCACAGAGCAGCGGGAGTTCAGGGTGGTGGTGATGCCAGCCTTGGCAATGGAGATGGTCTGTTGCTCCATGGCTTCATGGATGGCTACTCGGTCATCCTCTCTCATCTGAAAAGAAAGAGAGACACAGTTAAGCATCTGCAAACAAACCAGTCAAGTATTCAGCAATTGATGTACTCTCTTGTCCATGTTTCTTTACCTTGTCAAACTCATCGATGCACACCACCCCACCGTCAGCCAGCACCATGGCTCCTCCCTCCATGATGAAGCCACGGGTGACAGGGTCCCTCAGGACAGAGGCCGTCAGACCAGCAGCACTGCTGCCTTTACCTGAGGTATACACCTGACAGAGGGAGAGAGAGAGAGAAGATACGGGTTAGCGCTTTCGATAGGGGTCACTAGCATGCTGATAAATTAAATTGTCAGCAAATGAAATGTCTGGAATCCATCTTTGTAATTCTGGTCTAAATCTATGTTGAGGGAGTGTCATGATTGCTCTGAAATATATATATATTTTTTTCAATTAATCTTGGAATACACACACACACACACACACACACACACACACACACACACACACACACACACACACACACACACACACACACACACACACACACACACACACACACACACACACACACACACACACACACACACACACAACACACACACACACACACACACACACACACACACATATATATATGAATTAATATAAATTAATATAATCATTCATCAAGCCCATCCTTACCCCAATGGGAGAGCACCTCTCCACAAACTTGAGCAGCTGAGACTTAGCAGTACCGGGGTCTCCCAGCATTAGCAAGTTGATGTCTCCTCTACGGGTCAGCCCGTCAGGCAGCCTGAGAGAGGAAAGGTCATTACACATACACACTGGAGAGAAATCTACTCACATCAAAAATCTATTAAAATTCTACATGCCATTTCCAATGTTTATGACTTACCTCTTCCTGGAGCCGCCAAACAGCAGGCAGGCGATGGCCTTTTTCAGGTCATCACTGCCGTAGATGGAAGGAGCGAGGGAACGGGCGAGGGAGCCGTAGACGTCGGGGGAGGAGGCCAAAGCTCTCAGCTCCTCCTCTTCCTGAGGGGAGACTGACCCTGTGGCCCCACGACCTGAGAGACAAAGATAGCATTATATCTATAGTACTATCCCACATAGGACATAATGTTGGATAAGTAATCTAACCTCTAGTAGCCTTATCGTGCCTACCTGCTCCCTCTGTGTCCTGCTGAATGCCCATCACACGGAGGTAGGAGGAGCGGATGCCCACGCCTGCACTTTTATCTCTGCCCTTGCCCTTAGCTTGGGCCACCTTCTTGATTGAGTAGATCCCCATGATGGTCACTCTGTTCCCAGGGACCACACGGTCACACAGGTACCTGAGGGGAGGCAGAACATGAGCTGTAATGTGGTATGTACTCGTCGGTCTCACTTTGCACTGTGTGTATATATCGGCATATGTTAATTGTATTTAATTGAGAATATTGAGGCACACAGACGATGTTGTGTGTGTGTTACCTGTCACAGTAGAGCTGCAGGTGGCGGGGCATCTCTCCGTGTGGCACAGCATCTGGAGACTCCTGCAAACGGAGGGTCTGGAAGTCCACACAGACACAACGGTCTGGAATTATGAAGTAGGGATCTATAGGACACCTCACCCTGCCTGCCTGCTCACTGAGAGAGAGATGTTTAAGAATGAAATCACACACAATGATAAAGCAGATGATTTTACACACACAATGACTTTATGCATTTTTTCCATGCACTGGAGTGTGCACACAAACACTCAACAACTCAGAGCGTTGCACTCACGTGTTGCACTTTCGGGGAAGAGCGTAGCCCTGCAGGCCTGGGGGCAGGGAGATGTTACTGATGACAGAGCGACAGCCACGACACTGCAAACACACTCTGGTGGCCTTGGCCCTCACAGCCGTGGCAGAGATGACGATCCCTGGGACCTTCACCAGCCTGGACACCTGCTCCGACTACCAGAGAGAAAGAGATGGAGAGTTCAGAGTCATGGCATTTTACATGGATGGGAAATTGAGTGAATCTTTCATGCCACCTTCTACATGAACCAACTGAAAGCTGAAAGGCCCAGCATTGTATCCTCAGATAGTCTCTTACCTTGAGGTTGCGGATGGAGGCAGGATGGGCGTCACTCTTCAGCATGACCTGGATTTCCTGCACTGTCTCCTCTCCCAGGGGCCTGGGACGGGTCACCTCGTCAGCCACCTCCTGGGCAGCCTCCTCCAGCTGTCAATCATAATGTCAGGGCTCAGTTTAAAGGGATCATTTTCAGATATAATTATTTGCCAAATAGAATATAAGATCAGTATGATATGATCAGCAACAGAAAATATAGGAATCCATCTAAACCATTAATTATTCAGCCTGCAATTTCTGCAATTAAAACTCCTCAAATTATTTGTCTGTTATTAGTCTATCCAATCTTCTCACCAGCGGCAGGTTCTCAGAGGGCAGCTTGTGCAGGCAGTCTGACAGGTCTTCGTCAAAGCTGGCCAGGTCTTCCATCTCCACCTCCACCCAGTACTCCCCCAGGGTGTAGTGTCTCTTAAGGTCATCTCTACACAGCAGAACACATGTCAACAATCCAATATGAACAATAAGATAAATATCTTAAAACAGAATGCGAATATAATCATAAGGCAAATAAAAACGAACTACAAACTCAATCACAGGACCTTGAAGAGTCAAACTTTATTCCTTCAAGACCATTGTGGTGATCAGTGGTAGTTAGTTAGCTAACGTTACAGTAACTGGCTAACTGTTCGCTAACTAACTGGCTAGCTAACTTAACGTTGGGTATCTGTGGAACATCACACCAACCGGCGGTAGCCATCGACAATGACTTCGTGGCACTTAATTAAATCTCGATCTTACCTGTATTTATAGGTGAAACCGGTGCGATCGGTCCCAACTCTGAACTGCCGAAGAAATTCACGGAATCGTTTCTTGATCTGGCTCCGTTTCACTCCACCTTCATCCCCTAGTCCATCTCCACCGCCGAAGCTGTCACTGTAATAAACTCCCGGGTCGTCGAAACCAGACATAATACACCGATTATATCTAGAAAGTGCTGAAAATTAAGTATGCGTGCGCAAAGTGCATAAATCCTAAAAGCAATACAGTTTTTGGCGACTGACGCCAATGATCTTCTGTGGACAATGAATTCCACGCAAACTCTTTCCCGGCAAAAAAATATCGTCACTTACCGGCGAGGTCGAGTAGTGACGCTTTGCCATTGGGAGATATGATCGACTAGTGATAATGATTGGCTGAATACATTGCAGGAGGCGTATCCTGATTGTAGAAGGGTGGGACTTGCAAGAGTTTGTGGCGGGAAAAGAACGGGGATAAAAAATAAAATAAAAACATACGACCAAGCCAGGGACATTACATTGTGGTGGCTCTACAACAAACTGAAACAACAACTCTGTTCGTTGTGTTTACAAAGTTACTATTGATGCAAGCACACGTTTATTGCTCGAAATAAAAACAATACTTTAAAATATCTTCTAGCTTACCCAGTATTACAACCATATCTAGCTAGCTCCATTGGAAAATACCAACGTTTGTTAACAAAAGTATTTTATTCATTCAATTGCAACACAAATAGTATTGACCACAATTGAGCTTCATCTGTAATACATTACCCTGTATGTAATAAATTATCATTGTCGCACTCTCATTCATAGGCCTCCTGTGTAACCTGTAACCGCAGTCCAAACTCTGCAAGCTCCTTGTCTTTTTAACTTGCTTATTGGCAGCAAAATGATCCACGAGTTCTTCTTTTTAAGGCAGAACTCCATGCTTCCTGCCTGTCTGTATGAAAGCATCCACAGCGTGGTCAATGTCCTGGTCAGTGTGGGCCGCTGAGATCTGGACCCGGATTCTGGCTTTGCCCTTTGGTACCACTGGGTAGGAGAACCCAATCACATACACTCCTGTGGGAGACAGAATAATGGGTACTTGTAGTAGCTAGACATAACACTGAAGACTACAGTTCTTCAAGAAAAGGCCAGAATGATTCAAATGAGTATTTTTTTCCAGCCCTTGTATTCAAGCAGTGTAGTTTGCAGCTAATAAACTATTAGGTCTCTGATTGTTGTCAGCTCCCATTTTGTGAGACAAAATTGTTGAATACAAAATATCAATGAGTATCTCTGTCTCCCTCTACAGGTTGATGTGTCCACTCATTTGGAATCCCACAGAAATATTTTTGATCAAGGTTTTCAAAAATAGTTCAGTTCTATAAAATGAGTGGACAAAAAAAATCCTTAGAGTATTTCAAACCAATATACAGACTGTGTTGTAATTCTTGATAATGCTTGAAATGTGCATGTGCTCCATTCATATTCAGCTTGAACAGTTGCCTCACCTAGTTTCAGCATGTCATCAGCCATCAGAGAGGCTAGTCTGGCACTCCCCAGCATCACAGGACAGATGGGGTGGTCAGAGCCTGAAATGGTGAATTCAGCCTCGGTCATTTTGTTTCTGAACCTACGAGAGGGGGAGTGAATAAAGACATTACAGAAATAGCCATCGTTACTTATACAGTATCAATGCCTTCAACTGTCATGGTTGCTAACTGGGTTCTCTGGGAAACATGTAGTGCTCTTGAAACTGTAAACATGTGTGGAAGGACACCAGTGGAGGCTGCTAATCAGAGGACAGCTCATAATAATGTCTGGAACGGAGCAAATGGAATGGTTGATACTATTCCACTCCAGCCATTACCACGAGCCCATCCTCCCCAATTAAATGTGCCACCAACCTCCTGTGAAGGATACAGTACAGATGAGAGATGAAATAAGCAAAAGTGTTGAATGCAGAATAAACACAAATCTCGTTACTTTTTCAGCACAAGGGATTCGTCAATCTCAAGGTCATTGTTTCTGTCCAAAAATTATGCAGAAAAATTAATCCATGCTTTTGTCACTTCTAGGTTAGACTACTGCAATGCTCTACTTTCCTGCTACCCAGATAAAGCACTAAATAAACTTCAGATAGTGCTAAGCACGGCTACTAAAATCTTGACTAGAACCAATTTTTTAAATCATATTACTCCAGTGCTAGCCTCTCTAGACTGGCTTCCTGTTAAGGCAAGGGCTGATTTCAAGGTTTTACTGCTAACCTATAAAGCATTACACGGGCTTGCTCCTACCTATCTTTCCGATTTGGTCCTGCCATACATACCTATACGTACGCTATGGTCACAAGATGCAGGCCTCCTTACTGTCCCTAGAATTTCTAAGCAAATAGCTGGAGGCAGGGCTTTTTCCTATAGTGCTCCATTTTTATGGAACGGTCTGCCTACCCATGTGAGAGACACACACTCGGTCTCAACCTTTATATCTGTATTGAAGACTCATCTCTTCAGTAGGTCCTATGATTGAGTGTAGACCCAGGAGTGTGAAGGTGAACGGAAAGGCACTGGAGCAACAAACCGCCCTTGCTGTCTCTGCCTGGCCGGTTCCCCTCTCTCCACTGGGATTCTCTGCCTCTAACCCTATTACTGGTGCTCTTCCATGCCGTCCCTAGGAGGGGTGCGTCATTTGAGTGGGTTGAGTCACTGACGTGATCTGCCTGTCCGGGTTGGCGACCCCCCCCCCCCCTTGGATTGTGCCTTGGCGGAGATCTTTGTGGGCTATACTCGGCCTTAGTAAGTCTCAGGATAGTAAGTTGGTGGTTGAAGATATCCCTCTAGTGTTGTGGGGGCTGTGCTTTGGCAAAGTGGGTGGGGTTATATCCTGCCTGTTTTGCCCTGTCCAGGGGTATCGTCAGATGGGGCCAGTGTCTCCCGACCCCTCCAATCTCAACCTCCAGTATTTATGCAGCAGAAATGTGTATGTCGGGGGGCATGGGTCAATCTGTTATATCTGGAGTATTTCTCCTGTCTTATCCGGTGTCCTATGTGAATTTAAGTATGCTCTCTCTAATTCTCTCTCAGAGGACCTAAGCCTTAGGACCATGCCTCAGGACTACCTTGCATGATGACTCCTTGCTGTCCCGAGTCCACCTTGCTGTTCTGCCTGCAGCTTTGGAACCCTGACCTGTTCACCGGACGTACTACCTGTCCCAGACCTGCTGTTTTCAACTCTCTAGAGACAGCAGGAGCGGTAGAGATGCTCTGAATGATCAGCTATGAAAAGCCAACTGACACTGACACCTGAGGTGCTGACCTGCACCCTCGACAACCACTGTGATTATTATTATTTGACCCTGCTGGTCATTTATGAACATTTGAACATCTTGGCCATGTTCTGTTGTAATCTCCACCCGGCCCAGCCCGAAGAGGACTGGCCACCCCTCATAGCCTGGTTCCTCTCTAGGTTTCTTCCTTTTTTGGCACTTCTAGGGAGTTTTGCGGTTTGGGGTTTTAGGCTGGGTTTCTGAACAGCACTTTGTGACATCAGCTGATGTAAGAAGGGCTTTATAAATAGATTTGATTGAATTTGATTGATTCAATTGCTCTTTTAAAACTTGTCATATTCACTATTCATGATTTTGCTCATACGTGGTTTTCACAAAGACCAACACAAAAGGCTCATCTGTTTTTGTCCGTGCTCCTATGTTAAATCCATAAGCTTAGATGGTTTCTACCACATTCACCAAAACAGAGGCCCTGGTCCCCTCCCCGATTCCCACCTCATGGTATTGTCCCCGACACTCTGAGCAACCTCATTGGAAGCGAGGAGCAGCTCGACAGCCCGGGTAGCACAACCCACGACAGGAGGGGTAGGGAGTTGGAGAAGAGGTACGGACGAGAGCGCTGCCTCAGCAGGTCAATCAGAGGTTTAGGACCCACTGTGTACCCAGCTGAGAGAAAACAGAAAACCCATATCCACCTTATACTGTGCATTTGGAAAGTATTCAGGCCCCTTGACTTTTTCCACATTTTGTTACATTTACAGCCCCCAACAACAAAAATATATGAAATATCACATTTACGTAAGTATTCAGACCCTTTACTCAGTACTCTGTTGAAGCATATTTGGCAGCGATAACAGCATCGATTCTTCTTGGGTATGACGCTACAATCTAAGCTTGGCACACATGTATTTGGGGAGTTTCTCCCATTCTTCTCTGCAGATACTCTCAAGCTCTGTCAGGTTGGAAGGGGAGCGTCGCTGCACAGCTATTTTCAGGTCTCTCCATGGCCAATTGTCCGGTAAGTGGGGTTCGCACATTTAATTTGCAAGTAACAGAAAGTAGCCTACTTCAAATAAAACATTTAGTTTTTCAATTAAACCCGTAGAAAACCAAACCAATGATAAAAAATATTAGCAACCAAATAAACAAAGCAGTCTCTAAGTCCGTGATTGGGAGTCCCATAGGGCAGCGCACAATTGGCCCAGCATCTTCAGGGTTTGGCCAAGGTAGGCTGTCATTGTAAATAAGAATTTGTTCTTAACTGACTTGCCTAGTTAAATAAAGGTTACATACATAAAATTCCTTCCACTTGTACACAGGATACAGAAATGGAGGTAAACAGCTTATTCTGAAAAAGACCAAGACAACAATCTTGATTTATACTGAACAAAAATATAAACAACACGTAACACGGCTCATGAATTTTGTGCACAAATTGGTTCACATCCCGATTAGTAAGCATTTCTCATTTGCTGGGGACAAAAAGGACACAAACATGTGTAGTTTTGTCAAACAACACAATGCCACAGAGTTCTCCATTTGAGGGAACATGCAACCAGCATGCAAGAAGGTCCACCAGAACTCTTGCCAGATAATCACCAGGCCTAGCTCCTGTAATAAAGCGGACCTTTGCCCTTCCAGGCCCAACCAGGTTGCGCCCCTGCCCAGTCATGTGATATCCATAGATTAGGGCCTAATTACATTTATTTAATGAATTGTAACTCAGTAAAATGGTCAATTATATTTTAGTTCAGTATAGTTTAGATACCATGCAGAATAGAGATTTACAGATCAAAATGTAGTATTTCAGAGAACCAAACTGTGGCCTAGTTTATGCTTCACAACGCATTCCTAAATTGCCTCTTCCATACTTTGGTTTTAGGCACATTCCTTATATCAGGAAAAAATGCATAGCTCAACTTCCCCTTGCCCCAGCTGTTTGGAACTCCTCTCAGCCCTTCGCTGTTCCTTGTAAAAGTTATGGCATCCCAGTTTCTTCAGACACCTTTAAAGTTGCTATGACAAAAGCATTATCACTCCTGTAAATACTTGACAGATTCAACATGCTTTTCTAAATGACACTGGAAACTGCAAAACCTGTGTTATTCACAGTCACAGACTGTAAAATTGGTATACCATAATTCCACTAAACACAGAAATCAGTCATATTTGCAGAACCATGAAATCAGGCCACACGCTGAGCTCCTCATCTCCCAGAGTGAATAAAAGCAAACTATCTTTAAGACTTCATCTGTGTTTAATGTTAACGTATTTTATTTCACCTTTATTTAACCAGGTAGGCCAGTTGAGAACAAGTTCTAGACAGTTCTAGACTGACATTGTGTAACATTTGATAAACTTCAAGTACTCCAGAAACAATTAGGTTTGTATTGCTCTTCCCAAAAGTGTTCGGTATTACAAATGGGATTCATCATGAGCATCACATAATACATTTCCCCTAATTATACCTTATGGCAATCTACTAACATTGTGTTTATCATGCCTGCATTTTCTGGAATGCACACCATTCAATGTTCATCTGAAAATATTGGGCATATTCCATTCTCTTCTAAGAAACATAACAGGAACTAAACTTAATAATTGTGCAAATGTTTGTATCCGCAGCCATACCAGAGGCTGGTGGGAGGAGCTATAGGAGGACAGGCTCATTATGATGTCTAGAATGGAATAAATGGAACCGTACCAAACATAAGGAAACCACATGTTTGACTACATTCCACTGAATTCCATTCCAGCCATTATAATAAGCCAATCCTCCTATAGCTCCTCCCACCAGCCTCCTCAACTGGATATCCATATACATAGTGGCACGGGACGACTTAAGTTCTTATCATAAAACACTCTTAGTGTAAGTTAAAAACACTTGGTCCAAGTTAATTTAGCCGTAACATAAAAATATACATTAAAATGTACTAGATGAAGACCTTAACCCAGGAGAGTTGATCATAAAGTAGTTCTGTAGTGTACCTGAGTGTAAGTAGCACAACCCTATTGTCAGGAGTTGTTGTTCCCACCAGTCATTTACTCACTGTATGTGCCAATCATACATTCATCCAGTTCAGTCCTCTCACACTATTTGGGAAAATGGCATTGGATATGTGACAGGTTGCAGCTTGGCCTATGACTCAGAGTAGTTGTTGTCGTCACGAGAAGAAGCTTTCAGGGACGGGAGTCGCTCTGCTGCTCTCGCTCTTTCTGCCAGAAACCTGTCAAACTCTAAAAGGAGGGAGAAGGAGCCTTAGGCGGGCTTTTTTGGTCTCAAAAAGGATTACTCAGGACTTTGTAATAGTAAAAGGAAGCAAACTAAACTGTTGTTGGATCTACATAGCGATACCCAGGGAGTGGATGAGAAATAGACGCTCACCCTCACTTGTCACACCCTCTGAATCAGCCATGTCGTCCTCCTGTGATACACATAATACACATGAAAGCCATGACTGTTGTGTTCACGTCAAAAGTCACATGTCCAAACAAAATTGAATGTGTTCAAGAATTCAGGAATGTTACATTTGCTGGGGTAAAGCACCGTGCAGGCATTTTCAATTACTGTATACTATGTATAGTCCATAAAACCAAATTAGAGAGGGGGTGCAAGGACTGGCACTGGTATAACATGGAACCAAGTTGGATTCTGCTTGTATACCATGACATTGAGTGAATGCTAACAGTGACCCACCTCGTTCACATCCAGCCACTTCTCAATGTCATCCATCACAGACGTCTGACTCACAGGGATCTGGGGAGTTAGGCAAGAGGTTACTGTCAGGATGTACTGTAAGCCACTGTTTTCTTGTGACCGCCAGACTCTAGAGTACCATTACCTTTAGATTTTTCTTGGGCAATCTACAAATAACCACCATTCAAGCATGCTGACCCCTAGTATTCTGATTGAAACCAGTTTATTTTAGACAGGGAAACAAGGGATCCATCCACCACCAAAGTTATGGCAGGGAAAACTGAACAGAGTGGGAGTAAATTAGCAAACATAGTAATAATTTAGAGTCATGATTTAAAAGGGATACTTGGGGATTTTTGCAATGAGGCCATTTTGGACACAAATGGTGTTAACGTGAGTTCATCTGACTTTGGGGAAGTAGATAAGGGCCTCATTGCCAAAATTCATTGACAAAATCCAGAAGTATCCCTTTAAGATGTGCCAATACACACCATCATCAGTTTCAGAAATGAACACTTATTATAACACATGAATGCAAAAATCAAAGTAAGAAAAAATAATCAGATCAGGCACACCAGAAAAAGATCATACAACCATCTCAGTACAAAAAAGGAAAGGAAACAATCATTTATTAAATACACACTAAACATGCTTGAATGCAAAACATCCCAGCATAAGCACCAGGGGTAGAAGGCAAATGGAATGGCACTGTGCCAGCCAATCAGACCCACCATTCCCTTTTCCATCATCCAATCAAACTGTGTCGTGGAGCTCAGGGGGTGGAGTCTGGGCTGTCACCTTTACAGTTTACACAGATAGACATTTTTTTTATGAACAAAGATACTGGTAGACATGCATGCCATAACACAAAACCATTGGGTTATGAACAAGGAGACAAAAAAACACAGACAGAATCTTATAGCACTAACAAAAAATTTTGCACGTGAAATTGTGGCAGGACACAGAACATTGTTAAACATATAAGCAGACCAACACATTAACTAAGACAAAGGGTTATTGTACATATTAGTGACACTCCACAGGGCATAAGGACTCCATGGACACAAGCAATGCCCTTCCTAAACAAACATCCTTTCAAATCTGTCCTGGGTTAAATAATTCTGGGGTTACTGACCGTTCCAGTGTTCTGTAATCTGGTGTTTTGTGCTTGAGCCAGACTGTCGGCAACACCTTCATTCCGCTCACTAAAACACACATTTCACTGCTTAGAAAATGATGTAGTTTACAGTGTACATACAGTAGTAGAATAATAGCCATCTCCACAAGTAACCATTGGCCAAAGTATGAACAACTTTATTGGAAAACCAAATACAGAGAGAAATGTTCCTTCAACATTTGTATTGCAAATGTTGCACAGTTTTCTCACTAGCCATGTAAGCTTGCAGTTCATGCCAGACTCCATTCATAATCCTTATTGACAGAATGAATGGCACAAATATCTTGAGCCAGCCAGGTTCACTTTCAGTCTAGACTAGTGCACCAGCTTAGCTGGAGCAGGACTGTTATAACCTAAACAAGCCAGGGATTGACAAGACAACCACAGCACTAGTCCATTTGTTATACAGTACTAAGCCATGAGAAAGTCTTGACACCTGCTTTAGTAAGCTCCCTCTCACTCTTGCTATGAGTCTGAACAATCCATTCTACCATGAAAGCTAAACCTGGACTTTTGTTGGAGCTGTCTATTACCTCGGTCTTAGTTGTGTCTGTGTGATGCTCCTGTTCTGTGCAAATTCATCAAATTCCCTCATACCTATGTGGAAAACAGGGTTAAGAGAATGAATTGTACTATAGGGACACATTGAGAACCTCTATCAGATCGAGGAACACTGTAGTTACTTACGGAGTCCTGTCATCTGACTAGACACTGTGTCCACTGTTGATCGGCTGAGCTGGCTGTGGGTGGGAGCTGTAACAACAGGCTTGATTGCTGCACTGAGGTCAATAAGGTTGACGTAGGTCGGGCTCTAGGTGATTGAGAAAATTGTGAAGTTGAACAGTACATATCTCATCCAAACATGCATTTGTGATAAGGGTAAAGGACCACAGATCCTTAAGAAAAAACACTTACCTGCATTGTAGCTCTTTGTCTCTGAAACCTGGAAAGGAAATAATGAAAATCATACTCCTATCACAGCAGGAATTATTGACTGTATCTGATGTTGATCATTTAGGACAATACCTCTGGTAGCGAGTGAATGTGGCATTGATTTCATCGTTGGCAACCAGCAGCTCCTCTGTCAGTTTCTCCTCACTGAGTCTTGGGACCAGCTCCATTATCTTATCCTGCATGTCTTTACATGCTGCATACAACTCCTACTGACAGAGTGAGAGAGCAGGAGATACAGAGAGTCAGCAAAAAGACAGCAATGGACAAAGAGAGATGGATACAAACAGATGACATGTCACAGCCATGGTTGGACAGCCATAGAGAGAGCCCAGCGAGCGAGCGAACCAACTAACCTGAAGCAGCTCTGTGTCTGAATGCTTAGCTGTTGCTGGATCCAGTTGAGACATCATATCTGACATCACTGTCAGGTTACCTCGAACCACTCCCAGGTCGGTCTTCAACTTTTTAACCTGGAATAGGAGTCAATGGCATCAGCACTCATATGCTAAATTGTGTGGGGTGGGGTTGGCATTATACTGTAAAGCATCAACTTTTATTATACATTCTGAATGTGAAACAAGTAACTGAAACATCCACAGTGCACAAGGTAATTAGATTTTAAAGTAATGCCCTGGAGTGAATTCAGCCTGCATGCAAAAGATTGTGTTACTAAAATAAAAGCCATGCCATTTTAGAGGGCCCTGTATGACGGAGCATTCCAATCACCTGATAAGGTGTGAAGGTGAGGGGTATCTGCTCGCTCTGTTGGGATGCAGGAAGCTGTGGTGATATGGGGACAGGCCTGGGGGATGAGGGTGCAGCAGATACAGTGACAATAGGCCCGTTATCAGGCACAGTCTGGTGGACAGAGCACAGGGACCAATTGAGTTAGAGAATAGTGTTAAGGAGTAGGGAGCTAAAACAGCTTTAGAGAGGTTTAGCAGAAAGTTGTACTCTGTATTTGTCAGTGAGGAAATGCATGCATTTTCACCAGTCATTGTTTGAAGGTATACCCTATTTGGAGTGTGATTGGGAGAGTATCCGTCCAGTTCAGTCATGGGAAACTCCAGTCCTTTCCGTCTCAGGTCCTCGTACACAGAGACCACGCCCGTCAGAGCTGGCGAGCTGCGGAATGCGTCTGCCCATGCCTGAACAATAGACAAACACACATCATAAACCGCACACACCCGACAATAGCTAGCGGTCAATTCCAACACAGCTCTGTGACTTACTGAAGGTATGAGTACCAATGCCATCTCTCACCTGTATAAGGCTGAGCACCCTGTCATGCAGGACCAGAGGGGGATTGTTCTTGGGTAAGATGGACCTGACAAGAACCCCCTCAACAAACTCCCTGGTTGAGACTAGCACATGGAACCTGTGGCCACAGTTCTTCACACACGCTTCCAGCACCTGAAAACCAACATGACATAAGAGAGAAAGAAAGTTAGGTTACAAGTTCATGAAGAAAAGGAAAAAGTATGGTGAATGAGAGAGGTAAATGTGACACTCACAGTCAATGCCAGCATGACCTCTCTGAAGTTCTTGTTTCCAACAATCCTCTTCTTTATTGCTTTGTATGAATCTCTAGGCCTGTAATCATTGTAGGTAAATAATCAACTTCAGACAACAAAAGCAGAATACAGTAAGCTGTCAAAGGAAAAAAACAGTCCATTATGTCAGAGGATACACACCCCTCCTCTGTCTCGTTGATGATGTCACAGATGTCCATGTTGAGAGCCCAGTCCTCCGACTGGAGACTGGAGCTGGTTGCATATTCTGAGAACAAAAACAATAGAGACATTGCACTTTATTTTGCATAAAATTATCTGGAAGACATAGTCACTGTGAAACGGTCTCTGACTCATAACACAACTCTCAATAGTTGTTTATTAGCTTACTTTGATGATGCCTCTACTCATCCATGTCAGTTAAATCCCTATTTGTTTGTCAAACTCATTCTTTCTCCATCTAACTGACTAGTTCATGTGACCAGCATTATGTTCCTTGGCAGACGTTTATTTAAAACAGATTAAAATGTTCTGTCTTCATTCCTCTGAAAGGGAGGGGATAGAAACAGGACTTAGCTCAGTTTAGAAAGTAGAACAACCTCTCCTACTTGTACTCTCATTTTGTGGTCATATACATTAAAATAGGCAGATTGTTTTTCCATCTATAATTATGTCACAGGGGAGTTTAAGCTTATAAGATAAAATAGGCCACTTGTAAACTACATAAAAACAAGTTGGCAAGCAGATTAATTATTAATCAGCAACGTTATGTCTACAGTATACATGTTATTCCATTATTTCTTAAAGGCCCAGTGCAGTCAAAAATGTGATTTTCCTGTGTTTGATAAATATGTTCACACTATTAGGTGGAAATAATACTGTGAAATTGTGAAAACGATAATGTTCTTTTAAGTGTAAGAGATGTTGGAAAAGTCTACCTGAAATTGTTACCTGTTTAGGTGGATTTTGGCCTACCTTGTAAATGTGTTAATATATTAATAAGAAAGAGTACCAAACCTCAGCTAGTTTTCATCTCCCACTCACAGTCCTAGCAAAATTATTGCTTGAGAAATTGCTCTTTGCTAAGAAGTACATTGTTTTAAATTCAAATGGTCAAAAATAAACATTCACAGTAAGGTACTTAAATGGTTTGATAGAGATAAAAATGGATGCATTGGAACATTTTTTATTTTTTTAAATAATTTTTAAAATTGTATTTATTTTAATTAACAACAGATCAATACATAAAGCACATGAGGGAACACAAGCATACATAGATTACAAACAATGGAAAATCAAGCTAGGGGGTACAATATCACATTACAATTACACAAGGACATACATATACTTACAATTCTAACAGCTTTTTTGTTAGTAGAGCATTTAACCGTCTTAAAATACAGTTCAATTTCTTTTTGTAGGGTACGAAAATGTGGTTTTCTGTTTGTAAATGTACATTTGTGTATATGAAATTTGGCCTTAAGAATAATGAAATGAATGACATAAAAATGTTTCAGCTTATTTCTATTGTATGTAAAGAATCCAAACAGTACATCTCTCCACAATAGTGTAAAATCTTCATAAATGTGTTCAATTATAAACCTACTGATGTCTTGCCACAGTTTTCTTACATGCATACAATGCCAAAAAAGATGCAACACTGTTTCTGGGTGGTCATTACAAAAGGAGCAATTTGAGTTGATGTTTTCCTTAAACTTCTTCATATAGTGGTTGGCAGGATAATATTTATGAATAATTTTAAAGGAAACTTCCTTAATTTTGTTAACAACACACAATAATGTGTGTGGCAACATCCAATTTTTTTCCCAACAGATATTATCAATAAATCCATTCCAATAAGGCATGACATAAGGTATAGATACAACATCCTGCTGAAACAAGGTTCGTATCGCTCTGTTGTTGAATGGACCAAAAGAGAAACAAATCTTTCCTACTGATGAGTCAACAGGGTCAATAGAAGGTAGGCTCTGAGGGTCAGGTCTTGACACGTTCCTGAATAACATAGCAACACCTGAGGGAATGGCATCTAAAACAATTGCAAAATCTTTAGGTGTTACAGGGACCTTGTAAAGTGATAAGAATTCTTTATAACTGAGTAAAAAACTGTTCGAGAAAAATTGTGTTCATAAATGACAAGACCATGACAAGAAAACCTGCCGATGAAAAGCAGAACGTTTCACTGGAACTTTGTCAATATTATAATTGCAAAATAACATTAAGTTAAGGCCACCAAAAGTAGAGAAGACATGATGAGGAATAAAATTCCAGATAGAAATGGGTCTTCTTAGGAATTGTTTTATCCAATTGATCTTAAAAGTATTTTTTAAAGTAGTAAAGTCCAGAAAATTCAGTCCACCATTCTCACAAGTGTTCATTACAGCAGTTTTCCTAATGTAATGGGTACGGTTTCTCCAAAGAAAGTTGAAAAGCATCAGGTCTATCTCCTTGCTTATTTTACTGTCAAGATATAAAGATAGAGCACCATATGTTAGTCTAGAGATACCTTCAGCCTTGGTTATTAGGACTCTACCTTTTAAAGATAAGTCCCTCTGTAGCCATTGATTTAGCTTCTTCTGGGGGTTTTTAATAAGAGGGTTAAAATTTAGTAAGCCTCTAGACTTCTGATCCTTTGTAATGGTTATGCCTAAATATGTAAGTTATTCTTTTACTGGAATACCATAATATGAAAGTGTCACACAATCTTTGACAGCTATGAGTTCACATTTAATAATGTTAAGATATAGACCAGACGCTTTGGAAAAGGATTGTATTTATTTTATTTATTTATTTCACCTTTATTTAACCAGATAGGCAAGTTGAGAACAAGTTCTCATTTACAATTGCGACCTGGCCAAGATAAAGCAAAGCAGTTCGACAGATACAACGACACAGAGTTACACATGGAGTAAAACAAACATACAGTCAATAATACAGTATAAACAAGTCTATATACGATGTGAGCAAATGAGGTGAGAAGGGAGGTAAAGGCAAAAAAAAAGGCCATGGTGGCAAAGTAAATACAATATAGCAAGTAAAACACTGGAATGGTAGTTTTGCAATGGAAGAATGTGCAAAGTAGAACTAAAAATAATGGGGTGCAAAGGAGCAAAATAAATAAATCAATAAAAATTAAATACAGTTGGGAAAGAGGTAGTTGTTTGGGCTAAATTATAGGTGGGCTATGTACAGGTGCAGTAATCTGTGAGCTGCTCTGACAGTTGGTGCTTAAAGCTAGTGAGGGAGATAAGTGTTTCCAGTTTCAGAGATTTTTGTAGTTCGTTCCAGTCATTGGTAGCAGAGAACTGGAAGGAGAGGCGGCCAAAGAAAGAATTGGTTTTGGGGGTGACTAGAGAGATATACCTGCTGGAGCGTGTGCTACAGGTGGGAGATGCTATGGTGACCAGCGAGCTGAGATAAGGGGGACTTTACCTAGCAGGGTCTTGTAGATGACATGGAGCCAGTGGGTTTGGCGACGAGTATGAAGCGAGGGCCAGCCAACGAGAGCGTACAGGTCGCAATGGTGGGTAGTATATGGGGCTTTGGTGATAAACGGATTGCACTGTGATAGACTGCATCCAATTTGTTGAGTAGGGTATTGGAGGCTATTTTGTAAATGACATCGCCAAAGTCGAGGACTGGTAGGATGGTCAGTTTTACAAGGGTATGTTTGGCAGCATGAGTGAAGGATGCTTTGTTGCGAAATAGGAAGCCAATTCTAGATTTAACTTTGATTGGAGATGTTTGATATGGGTCTGGAAGGAGAGTTTACAGTCTAACCAGACACCTAAGTATTTGTAGTTGTCCACGTATTCTAAGTCAGAGCCGTCCAGAGTAGTGATGTTGGACAGGCTGGTAGGTGCAGGTAGCGATCGGTTGAAGAGCATGCATTTAGTTTTACTTGTATTTAAGAGCAATTGGAGGCCACGGAAGGAGAGTTGTATGGCATTGAAGCTTGCCTGGAGGGTTGTTAACACAGTGTCCAAAGAAGGGCCGGAAGTATACAGAATGGTGTCGTCTGCGTAGAGGTGGATCAGGGATTCACCAGCAGCAAGAGCGACCTCATTGATGTATACAGAGAAGAGAGTCGGTCCAAGAATTGAACCCTGTGGCACCCCCATAGAGACTGCCAGAGGTCCGGACAGCAGACCCTCCGATTTGACACACTGAACTCTATCAGAGAAGTAGTTGGTGAACCAGGCGAGGCAATTATTTGAGAAACCAAGGCTGTCGAGTCTGCCGATGAGGATGTGGTGATTGACAGAGTCGAAAGCCTTGGCCAGATCAATGAATACGGCTGCACAGTAATGTTTCTTATCGATGGCGGTTAAGATATCGTTTAGGACCTTGAGCGTGGCTGAGGTGCACCCATGACCAGCTCTGAAACCAGATTGCATAGCAGAGAAGGTATGGTGAGATTCGAAATGGTCGGTAATCTGTTTGTTGACTTGGCTTTCGAAGACCTTAGAAAGGCACGGTAGGATAGATATAGGTCTGTAGCAGTTTGGGTCAAGAGTGTCCCCCCTTTGAAGAGGGGGATGACCGCAGCTGCTTTCCAATCTTTGGGAATCTCAGACGACACGAAAGAGAGGTTGAACAGGCTAGTAATAGGGGTGGCAACAATTTCGGCAGATAATTTTAGAAAGAAAGGGTCCAGATTGTCTGGCCCGGCTGATTTGTAGGGGTCCAGATTTTGCAGCTCTTTCAGAACATCAGCTGAATGGATTTGGGAGAAGGAGAAATGGGGAAGGCTTGGGCGAGTTGCTGTTGGGGGTGCAGTGCTGTTGTCCGGGGTAGGAGTAGCCAGGTGGAAAGCATGGCCAGCCGTAGAAAAATGCTTATTGAAATTCTCAATTATGGTGGATTTATCATTGGTGACAGTGTTTCCTATCTTCAGTGCAGTGGGCAGCTGGGAGGAGGTGTTCTTATTCTCCATGGACTTTACAGTGTCCCAGAACTTTTTGAGTTAGTGTTGCAGGAAGCAAATTTCTGCTTGAAAAGCTAGCCTTGGCTTTTCTAACTGCCTGTGTATAATGGTTTCTAGCTTCCCTGAACAGCTGCATATCACCATCAACACCTGGTGATTTATTGTTCTTTAGATGTTTGATAGACTCTAATCTCTTCAACTTTGATGGGTTCATCACACTGTTTAGATTCTATATCACTGATAGAATGAACATTATTCAGTGAGTTAAAAACATATCTGTGGATTCCTGACAATATGTAGAGCTATACAATTTTCTGTAAAAATTGCTCCAGTATTTAGCGATTAATTTTTTGGTCATCTGTAATAATACCATCAATGTTTAACTTATGGATAGCGTTATTTTTAGAGTGAAATTTCTCAAGTCTAAAGAAATGGGATGAATTCTGTTCTCCCTCCTTAATCCATTTTTTCCTAGATCTAATAAAGGCTCCTTCTGCTTTTAATTTATATATATTATCCAGTTTATTTTGTAACTCAATTAGTTCCATCTTCTCCTCCTCTGAGAGGTCGGCTGGGGACCTCTGAGAAAGGGAAGTTATCTTAATGATCACCTTTTCTTCCTCAGCTCTTCTGGTCTCAGCAAGATTACTACCATATTTTCTAAGGTATTTGGACACCTCAAATTTAAAGAGCACCCAGTTCTTGCAATACGAATTTTCTTCACAAGCCATTTCCCAAAAGTGTGAGAGCAGATCTTTAACCTCAAATTGAACTATATCTTAATTTAATAATGAGCTATTTAGCTTCCAGTAGAATGCTCTACCAAGGTTAGTATCAGGGGTAAATATTTTGATATCAATGTAAATAGCCCTATGGTCTGTGAGGGGAGTAGTACAACTATTTGAGGTAACACACTCACTATCAATACATTTGGATATAAGTCAAAAATATATTCTGGATTGTCTGGAACCTGTTTTGTTACTCCAAGTGAATGATCTGTCGGCCAGAAACTCTCTCTCTCTCTCTCTCTCCATATATCAGAAAGATCAAACTTTTCCATAAAAAGTATTAACCCAAATTCTGATTGGTTCGCCTACCTGGGGGCCATCTATCAGTTGAATTATCTATTGTAATGTTAAAGTCCCCTCCTATCAATAATAACAAATTGGGAAATTTAGATAACCAATGAAGTATATGTTTCTCTATAGATTCAAGCAACTCATCATTCTCATGTTTGGTGTTGTACCGTAGAAGTTTACAGTAATGAGCATAATGTCATTGTAACTGATCACAAGACAAATAAAGTGACCAAAGGGGTCACATTCCAAGTGTAGAATATTACCGCCAAAGGTATTTTTCATTGTACTGACACCAGCGGAGTGTTCAGATCCATGGGAAAGCCAAATATCGTTGCCCCACTGTAACCTCCAGAAGTTGGCATGAGTGAGACTCTCGAAAAAAGCAAAAATCTGTTCAAAATTGTTTTGCAAATAAAAATAAGACCTTGAGCTTCACATTGTTTCGCAACCCCCTAGCATTAAGAGAAACTATAGACAAAGACGAAACAACAAAGATGATATAAAAGTATAAACTGTAGTAGGATGAGTCAAAGACGTAGGAGCAGTGAACATAAACGACAAGGAACCGAGATCTGCACCATTTAAGTCAATTTAAAGTGAAAATAGCTTATTCCATAACCTTTGAGCTAGACGTTATCTGGCTTTGAAATTCAACTCAACTGAAAATTATGTTCAAGACCAAACCAAGGGTTCTTGTAGTAAGAGAGACTAAAAACCCTCTTTAGTGTAATCAGGAACTATTCTGAGAAATAAAATAACAAATAATAATTTAAAATAAAAGGGTACCTACTATTTTAAATGCATATGAAAAACTGATAATAAAATAATGGAATAAAAAACGTTTTACATATAAACGTTCCTAAGACCTTTTGGAAATAAGTATTAATAACTAAATAGAGCAATAACCATGTAAAGTCAGAGCAGACCTGTATGCCCTTTAAAACAGTATCTTAGTTACTGTATACATCAAAAATAAATACAGCTTTCAATCTTCTTCGTAAATTTGTAAACAAAATAGGTCTTCTGGTCATACAAGAACAAACTAATAAATTGAAATACCTAAATTAGGTCACGAAGGAAAGGAACAACTTTTTCACCCCACCCAGAGCTTGCCAAACGATTGGTCTATAGACCACCAAGAATACCCAAACTGGCCAATTAAATTGAGGATTAAAACACTGTAAACCCGCCTCTAGGGTATTATTGCGGTGCAAGTGTGTCAAGTAATAGCATAATCTAAATCTTTTTCCACTGTCAATCTTGATCAATTAACTAACTATAAACAAGCAATTACAGTTTCGTTTCTTATTAAATACATAACCAATAATCAATTTCCCTTTCGATAGCCTACGGATTATCTAGTGGCGTTTTATGGGGTAATAGTGTCTGTTTTCCAACAATAGCCTACCAGTGTCTTGAAGCGAGTCATGTCCGATGCAACAATGTAAATTATCTACAAACTCACCTGCCAAACCACTATAAACCTACTTTATTAGTTAAAATGTAACAATTACCTATTCGCTGGCCCACCGGTGTAGTAAACGGGTTCCCTGTCAGAAATTCCATCCTTCTTTCTACCAGTCAAACCAAAATCCAGAACTGCGCTTCCGTCGTTTCCACAGCAGAGGAGTTCTCGCAAACAAACCGAAGCAGCACAAATTAAATTAAATTAGGTACGTCATCTGTTAAAGTGAAAGTTACATTCACTGGACTATTGTCTACTAATTGGGAATTTATACATTGCATAAAATAAGACAATATTAATACATTCAGAATGATAGGGTAGCCTACAATAGGGCCACCAGAACATTTGCAGAGAAAGGGACAAAAAAACAACTATTTAGCTATGGACAAAACGATAAACCATCTTCACATTCTACCCCAGCCATCAAAATACGTGGACTATGAAGCTACACTACATGACAAAAAGTATGTGGACACCTGCTCGTAGAACATCTCGTTCCATAATCATGGGCATTAATGTGGAGCTGGTCCCCCCTTTGCTGCTATAACAGCCACCACTCTTCTGGGAAGGCTTTCCACTAGATGTTGGAACATTGCTGCTGGAACTTGCTTCCATTCAGGCACAAGAGCATTAGTGAGGTCAGGCACTGATGTTGGGCAATTAGGCCTGGCTCACAGTCGGCGTTCCAATTCATTCCAAATGTGTTCAATGGGTTGAGGTCAGGGTGCTGTGCAGGCCAGTCAAGTTCTTCCACACCGACTTTGAGAAACAATTTCTCTATGGACCTCGCTTTGTGCACGGGGGCATTGTCATGCTGAAACAGGAAAGAACCATCCTCAAATTGTTGCCAAAAAGTTCGAAGCACAGAATTGTCCAGGATGTCATTGTATCCTGTAGCGTTAAGATTTCCCTTCACTGGAACTAAAGGGGCCTAGCCTGAACCATGAAAAACAGCCCCAGACCATTATTCATCCTCAACCAAACTTTACAATTGACAGTATGCATTGGGGCAGGTAACGTCTACTGGCACCCACCAAACCCAGATTAGTCCGTCGGACTGCCAGATGGTGAAACGTGATTCATCACTCCAGAGAACGCGTTTCGACTTCTCCTGAGTCCATTGGCGGCAACGCTTGGCATTGCGCATAATGATCTTAGGCTTATGTGCTGCTGCTCGGCCATGTAAACCTATTTCATGAAGCTCCCGATGAACAGTTATTGTGCTGACATTGCTTCCAGAGGCAGTTTGGAACTATGTAGTGAGTGTTGCAACCGAGAACAGACCATTTTTACACGTGACGCGCTTCAACACTCTGTGGTCCTGTTCTGTGAACTTATGTGGCCTACCACTTTGCGGCTGAGCCGTTGTTGCTCCTAGACATTTCCACTTCACAATAACAGCACTTACAGTTGACCGGGGCAGCTCTAGAAGGGCAGAAACTGACTTGTTGGAAAGGTGGCATACATTGACGGTGCCATGTTGAAAGTCACTGAGCACTTCTTTAAGACCTTTCTACTCATTTGAACATCTTGGCCATGTTCTGTTATAATCTCCACCCGGCACAGCCAGAAGAGGACTGGCCACCCCACATAGCCTGGTTCCTCTCTAGGTTTCTTCCTAGGTTTTGGCCTTTCTAGGGAGTTTTTCCTAGCCACCGTGCTTCTACACCTGCATTGCTTGCTGTTTGGGGTTTTAGGCTGGGTTTCTGTACAGCACTTTGAGATATCAGCTGATGTACGAAGGGCTATATAAATAAATTTGATTTGATTTTGATTTACTGCCAATGTTTGTCTATGGAGATTGCATGGCTGTGTGCTCAATTTTATACACCTGTCAGCAACGGGTGTGGCTGAAATATCCAAATCTACTAATTGTGTTGTTTTCTTGAGTCACGTAAACTTTGAAGTAACAATGTTGTCGGCTCTGTGCTTTACAGCAATTTCAACTAATTCAGTTTTCTGCCACCAGGTCGCACTGTTTCTTTATAGATCATGTACATGTTAGGGTTATGGCAGAGATGTTAGATTTAGTCGCTAGTTATGTCATGATATGGTTTCTATTTCATATAGGCTATTTCACTTCATTTACTGTGCACTATAAGGAGTTATAGACACGTCAATATTATTTTATTACAGTATTTTTAGATAGTAATGACAATATGTGCAACAAAAGAACAAATAATATGTACTGTGGATGCTATGACATTGTAATGTCATAGCATAGCTAGAATATTGAATAGTTTGTGCATTTAAACTAAATAACCTGCAAATTACATTCCTTAAATGTTGTTTTCTTCCTCAAAGAGGCTGAGATATACAGGATAAAAGCACAATAATTGACTTGCTATGCCGCAAAGTTGCTAGGAGTGACTCAGAATGACTCACGTGAGACGAAAATGAAAACACTTTAGAGGTGTCTCACCGTCTCTGCCTTTACTGTTCTGTACCTCACAGATATGCTGCCATTATAACACTAATACAAATGTCATCTTCCTGTGTGTGACTGATTTGGTTGCAGGTGCTTTGAGGTTGCGAGAGTGTTTCAGAGCAGGTCACTGCATGTGTGAGTGTGAATATTGAACATGCAGAAGATAGTGTTTGAGAGATGGTCACTGTCTGTGGTCATCAGATGTGAGTTGCTGTGTTGCACCTGGAATGTTTGTTTTGTTCATTAATGGTCTCATGAGTCTGGGAGTAAAGAGAGAATCAGGGTAACCATCACTGTGCTCTTCTCTGCTGCTGGCCTGTCACACCCAGGGGCTTTCTGACATCACTGGGTTCCACAGCACAGAGACTGAAAAGGCACTGGCCGTTCACTGTGACATTTTGCTCCACGTACAGGATGTGTATTTCAATGGCATGCAATTGTCCATTTGATTCCAAGTGTTTTTCAACTGTGGCAAAGGAGGTTGGTAGTATCACCTTAATTGGGGCGGACATGCTCCTGGTAAGAACTTGAGCGGAATGAGTGGAATGGTATCACATACATTAAATACATGGTTTCCATGTGTTTGATGCCATTCCATTTGCTGTCCAGCCATTATTATGAGTTTCCATGCAGCCTCCACTGATCTGTACCCATGAAATTAACACTAGCAAAAACAATCTGGATGATTACAGAGAGAATGAACCATTCTGGCCTATGTATACCATAGTCATAATGCAATGGGGAATTCTTATTAGGAAATGTTGGTATAAAAATGTTAAGGGAGTGATAAGCCCTTGAATCAGGGTGGCCCATGCTATCTTATGTTGAACAATGGGTGTGAGAAATGGTCTTTCTGGTAAGGAAGGGTACCAGTGTGTTCCAATGCAAAGTCTTGGTGACCACTGCAGTGAACCAATAGCCAGCCTACATGGACCTGTCCTATCCACAACTGAAAGACAGTCGCTGGCACAGCGTGATTTGTTCTCTCAGAGGAAGCTCATGGGTTCAATATAGGGACTGCAAAATGCCAGTGGTCACCAATACTGAACCCAGCTCTGAGCCAATACACAGAAATGTCACATAAAATTCGGTCACATCATCACTGTCAATGTGATAAAGATGAATAGAAAATATAAACAGATTCCATGCAATTTGGAAGCAAGTCAATGTCAATTTCTCCTATCTCCGGTTATTGAGCCAATGGTTTACAAGATCTTGCACATCACATATTGAACTGGGAACTGAGACATAATCGACAGTAACTTGATACATTGAATATCATTATTTAGCTGTTGTACACTAGATCATCCAATTGTTAGATTATTTTCAGAATACATTGTGTTATAAATGTAAATACTGTTCAAGTTGATCAAGAAAAGGTTGCAGAAATGCATAGAATGTGATGGAGGAAAGGGTCTCAACTCTCATCAACTCTTCCTCTGAGTCAGATAACACAATTCCATAGAAGTATTATTTTACAGCTCTATCAACCAGTATTGATTCAATCTCTCATTGTCACACTTCAACAGTTTTCTAATCCTCCACTAATGAATTCAATTAGACCAGTCACAGTCACAGAGCACAGGTCAATGGAGACACAGTAGAAAGACAGGCAGCAACATGCAAGGTTGGAAAGGCCATCTCTTGCAACTTGTGTTCACCTATGCTTCCTAGGCACATTTGCAAAACCACATGATTTAAATGCCCTTTATGCATAATTGAGATGCCATTATGAACCTATACTTAATTTATTTCATGTCACTAAACGCACAGTGCTTAAGTTATTAATGGATTAATGTTGTAAAGCATATGAATTTGATGTGATGTTGACTTAGATTCTAACACCTCTATTGTTAACTTAAACCCCCTCACCTCAGCATGCTATCTCTAACCCCATGCTTTCAATTCTAAAAAATTATAATCTCACAGCCTTCATTTCTACATTTGTCAATAACAACAACATTACATTGAAAGGCAAGGTGACATGTTGCTAGGGAACAAAACTGTGAAGAGTGGCTGCATCCAGTTGGAGTAGGACGCATGTTATTAAGGCATGCTGGGTTATTCTTCTGGCCCTCTGTGAGAGGCCTGAGATATTCCTCCACTCCACCAACAGCTTCCAGTGGGCAGCCTCCTGATCCCTCCCAATGTGCCACCTCTCTCCATATCTGACATGCACACTAAGATCTCTTCTTTAGTTTCACTGGTGTAAATGTCAAAATCATTTGTCAAGGGAACAAAATACATACAGCAGGGGAGCATACAGAATTGATTTGTCTGAACATGCTTTGAGCTTTTCAGTCATAACAACTCACAACGAGAGGGGAAGTCCAGGTGGGGAGAGGAGGGCAGGAGGAAGAAAGGAAAAGAGAAAAATGTGTTTGCCAGAAATGGTCCCTAATTGGTGAGGCGTGTTATCTTCTGTGCAGGGATTGTTTAATGTCTCGGCCCACGCCGCATATGAGAACGAGCTAGCTGAGAATCAGCAGCTTCCAATTAGGGTGGGTTGGAAGTAATGTGTCTGAATTCTCTCTGTGCAGCTGCTAGATTATATGTTTTTTTTGGCCTACAAATGAAATGCAGTGGAGGTGTCTTCACTGACGCAGAGTCTGGTAATTTGCAACCCGCTGTGCCTTTCTCTCAGCTGTCAGGTAAATGCCACAGAAATGATTCTTCAAGTATCTTCAATCCACAACAATATCTTGCAAAACAATAATTACATCTAAAACACCCATATCATTAGGTCTAGTAAACCAAACTCTTGAACAGGGTATAGGCTACTGTGTTGTCAATTTACAGTTTTCCATTCTGAAGCAGTGTGTATTATTATTTGTTACGATCAGCTTTCCTTTGCAAATGGTCCCCCAGGGGTGGACTTGCTATGGAGTGAAGGATTTCAGAGAAAGAAAAAGCCAGTGGATCACAATCCTTGGATGAGTCATCTGTGTGAGCAGCGCAGGGGGGCTGAGGTGAGGAGAAACGGGCTCTGGGGCGAAAATACAAACCGTTGGTTCCTACCAGTGTAGAGCAACACCATCGCTCCCATCATGGGCCGTTGTCATGACAGTTGCACACGCATGTGGCAGAATGCTCTTTGTAATAGGTTAGATGTTAAAGCCAAAACCCCACGCATTACATTTGCTTTGTGGTGACAGTTCAGTAACGCTCCTGTCACAGGAGGTTGGTGGCACCTTAACGGGGGAGAATGGGCTCGTGGTAATAACTGGAGCTGGATCAGTGGAATGGTATCAAATACATCAAACACATGGTTTCCAAGTGTTTTATGCCATTCCATTTGCTCTGTTCCGGCCATTATTATGAGCCGTCCTCCCCTCAGCAGCCTCCACTGGCTCCTGTGTCTTTGTTTCCCATGCTCTCGACACCCACCCATGTCTCTGAGATGTGAGCGTGGAAGAGAAGGAAGAAAACTGCCTGATTATCACACTCACTTGATAACACAAAGCATTTGTTGGCGCAGTGATTCATAGAGATGAGAGTATAGAAAGCATAAGATTCAATTAGGGTAAAGATGTACATGATCTTGAAATAAATCAATTTAGCTCCTTATAACCAGCTTACAATATCCGTGCACAAGCTTTTACCTGGTTTGGTGGTAATACTGTCCAGATTGAAACAGTTATTTAATAATAATGTTTTAATAATGGAGAATAAACCTACATTACAACTCTTTAATTAGACAAGCACGCTAAACCGATACAATATGTACAACCAGAAGTTCTGACATTCTCAGCCACAAATTATTACAAGTAGCCTAATCACAATCAACTCCCATGGCCATTAGGATCATAAATGTGAAAGTAAATGTTCAGTTCTCCACCCAGATAATGTGCCAGTCAGTTTGGATTAAACCATTGTAGAGAATTAAGCATAAACATACAGAGCATTGTGAATGAGCTGTTACATTGAGCAGACTGTGCTCATTGATAGATGTCAGGTTAAAGACTGTTTTGTAATAGAATAAGCAGCAGACAGTGTATTTCAAGGCATATTATCTCATTCAAAGGGGAGACATTCTGATCTCCATTATGCTTGGAAAGTTGTCCTTGATACTCTGAGATATTTGTCAAAGCCACATTCACAGTACATGGTTTTCACTATCACACATTTATCTCTACTGCCACAAAAAAATTACAAGTATCGCAAATTGGCAACAACAGCAATCCCTGTCAGACCAATCAGCGTAATAGAAGGTCATGGGGAACAAAAAAAGCAAAACATGGCATTTGAAACTGAAATTGAAACAATATTAGAATTGTGAAAGCAGAGAGCTGAATGTAATTCTGGTGACTTTCCAGGAATCAGACACAGCTAATGACAGGGTAGGTACCAAAGTAAAGCAGCTAGTCCAGAGGGGAGATACAAAGGAGCCGAGAGGAGGATCTATTTTAGCTCCTTTTTTCACCTGGCATGGAAGTCAAGCAAGCAGTGGCCTTTAGCAAGGTTACGCAGTGTCATAGTTAGTCATAACCATGTAAAATGTCACCAAGAGACAGAGTGAGGTTTGCTAGTCATAGCTGTGTAGACAATGCCCATGGGAATGAAGTGTCAAGCTCTAATGCATTAAAGGGAGATAATTGCAGTCATAGCAACACATAATACTGTCTAATTACTTTAATTGGACAGGGTCCATTTGAATAAGATAATTGCCATTAACCTGGTGCTCAATGACTCTCCAGCTGCAGAGCTTTTAAATGTAGTCACTCACCGTGTCAAATCACACTACAGGTTTTACAGACAGCTTTCCTCATTTGTACGTCCACAAATATGCACCAACCATCCAAGGGTGGCCAGATAGTCATTTCCAGGAGCTGACCCACATTTGCTACAGATTAAAAGAATGTATCAGAATGGAAACGTTCCGTTGTTAATTGAAACATGGTCACAGACCAGAATACTTATTTTGACCATGGCGATGAAGAAGATATGTGTTGATTTATGGACTTGGCTGAGTCAAGTCATATATATATGACATATCTATAGCCTATTTGACTCAGTCATATATATGACATATCTATAGCCTATTTGACTCAGTCATATATATGACATATCTATAGCCTATTTGACTCAGTCATATATATGACATATATATATAGCCTATTTGACTCAGTCATATATATTACATATCTATAGCCTATTTGACTCAGTCATATATATGACATATATATAGCCTATTTGACTCAGTCATATATATGACATAAATATATAGCCTATTTGACTCAGTCATATATATGACATATATATAGCCTATTTGACTCAGTCATATCACATTGTATGATTTTTAAGTAATTCATAAGCATTTTATTGCATGACATAAGTATTTGATCACCTACCAACCAGTAAGAATTCCGGCTCACACAGACCTGTTAGTTTTTCTTTAAGGATCCCTCCTGTTCTCCACTCATTACCTGTATTAACTGCACCTGTTTGAACTCGTTACCTGTATAAAAGACACCTGTCCACACACTCAATCAAACAGACTCCAACCTCTCCACAATGGCCAAGACCAGAGAGCTGTGTAAGGACATCAGGGATCAAATTGTAGACCTGTATAGAGACAAAGTAGAATCTCAATTCAACGGCTCAGACACAAGAGGTATGTGGCAGGGTCTACAGTCAATCACGGATTACAAAAAGAAAACCAGCCCCGTCACGGACCCGGATGTCTTGCTCCCAGGCAGACTAAATAACTTTTTTGCCCGCTTTGAGGACAATACAGTGCCACTGACACGGCCTGCAACCAAAACATGCGGCCTCTCCTTCACTGCAGCCGAGGTGAGTAAAACATTTAAACGTGTTAACCTTCGCAAGGCTGCAGGCCCAGACGGCATCCCCAGCCGCGCCCTCAGAGCATGCGCAGACCAGCTGGCTGGTGTGTTTACGGACATATTCAATCAATCCCTATCCCAGTCTGCTGTTCCCACATGCTTCAAGAGGGCCACCATTGTTCCTGTTCCCAAGAAAACTAAGGTAACTGAGCTAAACGACTACCGCCCCATAGCACTCACTTCCGTCATCATGAAGTGCTTTGAGAGACTAGTCAAGGACCATATCACCTCCACCCTACCTGACACCCTAGACCCACTCCAATTTGCATACCGCCCAAATAGGTCCACAGACGATGCAATCTCAACCACACTGCACACTGCCCTAACCCACCTGGACAAGAGGAATACCTATGTGAGAATGCTGTTCAACGACTACAGCTCGGCATTTAACACCATAGTACCCTCCAAGCTCGTCATCAAGCTCGAGACCCTGGGTCTCGACCCCGCCCTGTGCAACTGGGTACTGGACTTCCTGACGGGCCGCCCCCAGGTGGTGAGGGTAGGCAACAACATCTCCACCCCGCTGATCCTCAACACTGGGGCCCCACAAGGGTGCGTTCTGAGCCCTCTCCTGTACTCCCTGTTCACCCACGACTGCGTGGCCACGCACGCCTCCAACTCAATCATCAAGTTTGCGGACGACACAACAGTGGTAGGCTTGATTACCAACAACGACGAGACGGCCTACAGGGAGGAGGTGAGGGCCCTCGGAGTGTGGTGTCAGGAAAATAACCTCACACTCAACGTCAACAAAACTAAGGAGATGATTGTGGACTTCAGGAAACAGCAGAGGGAACACCCCCTATCCACATCGATGGAATAGTAGTGGAGAGGGTAGCAAGTTTTAAGTTCCTCGGCATACACATCACAGACAAACTGAATTGGTCCACCCACATGGACAGCATCGTGAAGAAGGCGCAGCAGCGCCTCTTCAACCTCAGGAGGCTGAAGAAATTCGGCTTGTCACCAAAAGCA
The DNA here is from genome assembly GCF_018296145.1 of Oncorhynchus tshawytscha. Taxonomy (NCBI): domain Eukaryota; kingdom Metazoa; phylum Chordata; class Actinopteri; order Salmoniformes; family Salmonidae; genus Oncorhynchus; species Oncorhynchus tshawytscha. The sequence goes on from NW_024609458.1 coordinate 82,435, forward strand.
CTCACAAACTTCTACAGATGCACAATCGAGAGCATCCTGGCAGGCTGTATCACCGCCTGGTACGGCAACTGCTCCGCCCACAACCGTAAGGCTCTCCAGAGGGTAGTGAGGTCTGCACAACGCATCACCGGGGGCAAACTACCTGCCCTCCAGGACACCTACACCACCCGATGTTACAGGAAGGCCATAAAGATCATCAAGGACAACAACCACCCGAGCCACTGCCTGTTCACCCCGCTATCATCCAGAAGGCGAGGTCAGTACAGGTGCATCAAAGCTGGGACCGAGAGACTGAAAAACAGCTTCTATCTCAAGGCCATCAGACTGTTAAACAGCCACCACTAACATTGAGTGGCTTCTGCCAACACACTGACTCAACTCCAGCCACTTTAATAATGGGAATTGATGGGAAATGATGTAAAATATATCACTAGCCACTTTAAACAATGCTACCTAATATAATGTTTACATACCCTACATTATTCATCTCATATGTATACGTATATACTGTACTCTATATCATCTACTGCATCTTTATGTAATACATGTATCACTAGCCACTTTAACTATGCCACTTTGTTTACATACTCATCTCATATGTATATATATCTTTATGTACATATTCTTTATCCCTTTACACTTGTGTGTATAAGACAGTAGTTTTGGAATTGTTAGTTAGATTACTTGTTGGTTATTACTGCATTGTCGGAACTAGAAGCACAAGCATTTCGCTACACTCGCATTAACATCTGCTAACCATGTGTATGTGACAAATAAAATTTGATTTGATTTGATTTGCACAAGGCTGGGATGCCCTACAGGACAATAGGCAAGCAGCTTGGTGAGAAGGCAACAACTGTTGCCGCAATTATTAGAAAATGGAAGAAGTTCAAGATGACGGTCAATCACCCTCGGTCTGGGGCTCCATGCAAAAGATCTCACCTCGTGGGGCATCAATGATCATGAGGAAGGTCAGGGATCAGCCCATAACTACACGGCAGGACCTCGTCAATGACCTGAAGAGAGCTGGGACCACAGTCTCAAAGAAAACCTTTAGTAACACACTACGCCGTCATGGATTAAAATCCTGCAGTGCACGCAAGGTCCCCCTGCTCAAGCCAGCGCATGTCCAGGCCTGTCTGAAGTTTTCCAATGACCATCTGGATGACCCAGAGGAGGAATGGGAGAAGGTCATGTGGTCTGATGAGACAAAAATAGAGCTTTTTGGTCTAAAGTCCACTCGCCGTGTTTGGAGGAAGAAGAAGGATGAGTACAACCCCAAGAACACCATCCCAACCGTGAAGCATGGAGGTGGAAACATCATTCTTTGGGGATGCTTTTCTGCAAAGGGGACAGGACGACTGCACCGTATTGAGGGGAGGATGGATGGGGCCATGTATCGCAAGATCTTGGCCAACAACCTTCTTCCCCGAGTAAGAGCATTAAAGATGGGTCGTGGCTGGGTCTTCCAGAATGACAACAACCCGAAACACACAGCCAGGGCAAATAAGGAGTGGCTCCGTAAGAAGCATCTCAAGGTCCTGGAGTGGGCCAAAATCCCTGCTGCAGTGTGTGCAAACCTGGTCAAGAACTACAGGAAACGTATGATCTCTGTAATTGCAAACAAAGGTTTCTGTACCAAATATTAAGTTCTGCTTTTCTGATGTATAAAATACTTATGTCATGCAATAAAATGCTAATTAATTACTTAAAAATCATACAATGTGATTTTCTGGATTTTGTTTTAGATTCCATCTCTCACAGTTGAAGTGTACCTATGATAAAAATGACAGACCTCTACATGCTTTATTAGTAGGAAAACCTGCAAAATCAGCAGTGTATCAAATACTTGTTCTCCCCACTGTATATAGCCTATTTGACTCAGTCATATATATGACATATCTATAGCCTATCTGACTCAGTCATATGTATGACATAAATATAGCCTATTTGACTCAGTCATATATGACATATATATAGCCTATTTGACTCAGTCATACATATGACATATCTTTAGCCTATTTGACTCAGTCATATATATGACATATATATAGCCTATTTGACTCAGTCATATATATGACATATCTATAGCCTATTTGACTCAGTCATATATATGACATATCTATAGCCTATTTGACTCAGTCATATATATGACATATCTATAGCCTATTTGACTCAGTCATATATATGACATATCTATAGCCTATTTGACTCAGTCATATATATGACATATATATAGCCTATTTGACTCAGTCATATATATGACATATCTATAGCCTATTTGACTCAGTCATATATATGACATATATATAGCCTATTTGACTCAGTCATATATATGACATATCTATAGCCTATTTGACTCAGTCATATATATGACATATCTATAGCCTATTTGACTCAGTCATATATATGACATATATATAGCCTATTTGACTCAGTCATATATATGACATATCTATAGCCTATTTGACTCAGTCATATATATGACATATCTATAGCCTATTTGACTCAGTCATATATATGACATATCTATAGCCTATTTGACTCAGTCATATATATGACATATATATAGCCTATTTGACTCAGTCATATATATGACATATCTATAGCCTATTTGACTCAGTCATATATATGACATATCTATAGCCTATTTGACTCAGTCATATATATGACATATCTATAGCCTATTTGACTCAGTCATATATATGACATATCTATAGCCTATTTGACTCAGTCATATATATGACATATATAAATTACAGAATGTAAAAATTTGCTGAAATCGAAAGTTTTTTTTTACACTTCTCAAAATGCACTAAATTGGTGCAATGACCCAGCAATAAATTAATTGATGGGAACACAGTCCCAACTGTCACTGTACATATGTTTAGGGTTATAGTCGAAGTATGAGAGCTCTGTCTGCCCACTCAACACAAATAACCCCATCCAGAAACCAACAACGTGTCTCCGTCTCTCCACAGGGCAGGGAGTCTACATGACAGAGCATGTGAAGCCGCAACACTCCTTCAGAAGGGTGAGACCAGTTTTGGTGACGAAGGGAGTGGACGAAGTCTGCTGGCCTTTGGAGGTCATCCTTCGGTCCTCTGTGATGTCGGGGAAAAAAAGAGACATCATTATCATCCTCATCAGCATTGTTAATGTTATCATATTTTAACTTGGTTCATTCAATGCGTCTTGGACTAACTGCACATAAGGAAGCTTCATATTTGAACCTTGACTACACAGCACTATGGTAACACATTTGCACATACCTTTTTTCTTTGAGGTCTTTGGGAATTTAGACTGCAAGAAATCAGCCATTTCTTTGTCCTCCTCTCTCTCCCTGTTGAAGGAGATTTAGTGGTATGAGCACAGTTAACAAAGGGTAAAATCTTCCTATATCTTTCACAGCCCCTGTTGCCATAAAACACAGTCATACATAAGCACACACACACACACACACACACACACACACACACACACACACACACACACACACACACACACACACACACACACACACACACACACACACACACACACACACACACACACACACAAAATAAACAAATAACCAACCAAACAACTGGATAGAGACAGAGGCATAAAAGAACACCTCTGACATTTGTTCATATGTGTGGATGGTGTGAATTCACTTTAACAATGCATCATTTTCTCTTCATGATTTTTTACTGTCAACATCACTTTACTGTAAATTATTAAGTATCTGCTTCCCACGTATCACCCACCTTTCTGAGAGCTGTCAAACGTGTCACTCAGACTTGTAGTCAGAAGCAGGGATGCCTGACATGCAAGACAGCTAATTTAGCACTGTAAACAAATGCAATGTGGAAGGGGCTTGCTTCCTCCATGTGACTCACTGTCATTTACACTAAATATACACTGAGCAACACACAACTCTCAGCCCAGCCTCTAGAGAGAATACAATACTCTATAAACCACAGAAGTGAAAAATACCCTTTTAAATCCACCTCAACAGATCGATCGCGTGGGTTTAATTCACATTGACAGCGACATGGAAGAATGTTCCCCAACTGGCTCAGATACAGTATGACTCAGAGGTGACAATGACTGTGTCACCAATATTAATAGTCACTAGATGCTACTTCGGCAACATGGATAGTTACGGTAGCCCTTGCCTTTAAGAACATGATGGCCCAACCCTCCTTGCCTTTAAGATCATGGCAGCACTCACCTGAGCCTCTCAAACTCCACGTCATCCACCAGGAAGTCCCTGGTCTCCACCAGCTTGTGGATCTGCTGCAGCAACTCCTCCTCCCTCTGCCGGTCCTCGTTGGATTTGTCTGTGTCTGGAGTCATACAGACAGTATAGTCATGGAGTGGTCATACAGCGGTCACAGACAGTTCATATAGTAATCATAGATGTTAGGAATCATTAAGAATTCATACAGCTCCAGTTCAAGATTAAGAACCAGGCAAATGAATCTTAGGCTGATGACTGTGCATGGTGTTCCTGTTATAATACTGAGAAAGTGGCGTGGATAGCATTACCACTGGATCTAACCTACCAAATGTGAGATCATTCAGAGAGAGGCTGGAGCTGAAACATTGAAATGATAAGCTGAGATAATGAGGACGTTGTGCTCCAAATCTTCTGCTTGTCTGTCCTGCAAATCTTTTATTATTAGTTTTCCTAGAGCACTAGCTGGACCATAAGCCCTTTTGATGCAGATATTTCTTCATTTTCTGGCACAGCGAGTGTGTGCTCTCTATAATGTGAATTGGACACCTCACCTCACACAGAGAGAGAGTCACCTCACATAAAAAAGATGCCATCTGGAAACCAAAAGGGTTTGAAGAAACCTTTTTGGTTCCAGATAGAACCCTTTTGGTCACAGGTATAATAACCCTTTTGTGTTCCATGTAGAACCTTTTCCACAGAGAGTTCTACTTGGAAATCAAAACGGTTATACCTGGAACCAAAAAGGGTTCTCTTAAGGGAACAGTCAAAGAACCTTTTTGGAACCCTTTTTTCTAAGAGTGTATGGTAGCCTACCTGAAACAGACACCAGCTTCTGAAGTTCTTTTTTCAGCCGTGTGATTTCCTTGCAAAGCTGAATGTCGTCCATCCTGAGGGGGAAAAATAGAGGAATCTATTTCATTCGCAATCATAAACCACATTGATATACTTCAAAGGCAATCATTCTTCACAGCCGTTTAGTATGACCCAGGGGAAGAGGACCCAGGACGAGGTGAGAATCGGATCCTGTCACGTATCGACTGTCAATACAGTGGCTGTTCTTCTCCCTGTACTACACTTAGTCTGACACTCAGGAATCAATCCTAATTGCTCTTATTGACAGAACAATTGAATCCCATACAGAATGCTTCCATACAGAGGACGGAGAGATTGTAGTCTTAAAGATACAATGATGCTGGCTCCAGTGTTGAGTGGTCTCTCTGAAGACACTGTGGCTTGCATGTATAACCCCACACTAGGGTTAACACTTAAGGACAGACAGTCACTACAGTCAGACAGATCCTGCTGGGCAGTAATAAGGGTTGTGACATAGAGGACCTTCTGATGTGATCACCCTTCCCCTGGGACCACAATGTGCCAGACAACCCTGGAGTTGTCCTGTCTACTGAAGCATAATTTTCCTAAAGCTCTCAGCTTCTGCAATGACTCCTCCATTAGAACGTGGTCAATTTAACAACAGCGAATTATGGCGATTAAAAAATAATTGCTGCCGACTGAAAAAACTGCCTGACAGGCAGAGCTAGGAGACTGGGAGAGATACTCTAGATGAGTGTAGAGATAATGACTTTTATTTAAAAATACCATTTTGTGACTCCACAAGCGATTCGAACATAGTACATTTAAATGGACAAATACATAGTAGAATGTAACGCTATAGAATTTAAGCGATTTCCCATTTCAGATTGGTAAACATAGACATGATAGCAATAACCATATTAGCCTATCCTACAGACAGAAACCACTTCAGTGGAAATGGCGAACTAAATTAGCTTTCTCCTCTTCCCAGGTGGACTGAAATTATTGTTGGCTGAGGGTTTATTAGCTGAATTAACTCGGATGCCACAGGGCCTCTGAGAATGAGTCACTCCCCATCTATCTGAGCTGCAGCTGCATCATATCTCATTTCACTAATTGACTCAGGTAGGGAGGTTTAAGTAAACAATACTGGTCAGACACTGAGGCTCTGGATAACTGGGCTTTTCCATCAGACAATAAGAGGAAAATGAACTCCTAGATAAACACGCCCCAAGCTCTTTAAACACAGGAAATGTGTTATTATTTTCAAGCCACTTCATAGGAGTGACCAATACAGTACCTGCATCACAGCTTATTTGCATGGAAATTGTGTACGTGCTTTAATATGGATTCCCTTTGTGTTGCCCTGTCATTGTGTCTGAAGCTGCATCCCGACATTACACATTCACAATAAAGCACCTCGTGGGGCCTACAGCATTAAAGAATACACACTGAACTGCATACACCTAATGCACTGCATGCAAATGAGAGTTCTCATTTAATTCCATAAGTAAACCATGTCATGTTGTTCGTTTTTAATTTCACTTCCACCTAAGTAGATAAGGAAACAAGCTACTTTACACATTTTAAACCTAACAGTAATTACCTTTCCACATGAACAAAGGTATTATGCTATCACTGTTCAGTTTCTCTCTGTTAGAGCTGTGGTCAGCCTTGAAAAGACCTTGAGCGCTGCAGCGACTGGCGTCAATATGCTCCTGTCCCTGGAGATGAAAGATGAGGAATCACAGATACAGTAAGAAGTGAGAAAAGCTCTCTGTGCCGCTGTGCTCATCTACTTAATGCGGAAGTGCGGTTGTATACCAGGCCAATAGTGATTATTGTTAGTGTAGAGCAGGGTTAGTGTTCAGTAATCCTACTGATTCTCACAGAAATCCCATAGGACGTTTTACTTCGAGTGTTTCTTATACGTAAGCTCCAACCCAGAAAGTTAAGGTCTTGAGGAGGAACAGTGAGAATGTAGGCTACTGTACGCATCAGTGCACATCTCCCCAGCAACTGGACCTCCCCATACCCAGCATCATTATCTTTTCTCTGAGTCTCTCCCCTCTTTCCCCTGCACATGTCACAATAATGAAGAAGAAACATTATAGCCAAGGGGATCGGACAGAGAGGAGTATAAAACTGTTTGTTTTTAGAACAAAGTCCATGTGCAGTGTTGAGACAAGTGTACGATATGAGCTGGTAGACTAATAGGACAGCAGGCTGCTGTCCTCTACACAGTATTCGCCTTCATGCACAATCGCTAGATGCTGTCATATGTGGAGCGTCACCAAGTCCGAGGGGATCAACCCTAATGAGCCCTGTGAAAACCTGCTACAGTTCAACCACAACCCATTCCACAAGGAGCCAGGGCATGGATGTTATGTGAGACTGAAAAGGCCCAACATGTGTATCCTGTTCTTCTACCTCATACTAGAGGGCCCTGATAAATCACCAAAAGAGTCCGAAACTGAGTGTTGGTGTGATTGGATAGTTATTTTAAAAAATGCTCACATGTATCTTAGTTCTGATTCCCTCCGTACTAGAACATCACGTATCCGCTCGATTCTGAAAAGCTCCCCTTCGATGTGATCTATTGTGATGGTGGAGTCCGCCATTGAGACAATGTCTTCCTCTGCTGGAAGGGAAACAAGAAAACAAAGATACACTGTATATAAAAAAGTATGTGTACACCCCTTCAAATGAGTGGATTGGGATATTTCAGCCACACCCACTGCTGACAGGTGTATAAAATCGAGCACACAGCCATAGAATCTCCATAGACAAACATTGGCAGTAGAATGGCCCATACTGAAGAGCTCAGTAACTTACAACGTGGCACCGTCATAGGATGCCACTTTTCCAACTTTTCCACTTTTCTAGAGCTGCCCCGGTCAACTGTAAGTGCTGTTATTGTGAAGTGGAAACGTCTAGGAGCAACAACGCCTCAGCCGCGAAGTGGTAGGCCACACAGGCTCACAGAACAGGACCGGCGAGTGCTGAAGCTCATAACGCGCAGAAATCGTCTGTCCTCGGTTGCAGCACTCACTACCGAGTTCCAAACTGCCTCTGGAAGCAACGTCAGCACAATAACTGTTCGTTGGGATCTTATCTTCATGATATGGGGTTTCATGGCTGAGCAGCCACACACAAGCCTAAGATCACCATGTGCAATGCCAAGCATCGGCTGGAGTGGTGTAAAGCTCGCTGCCATTGGACTCTGGAGCAGTGGAAACGAGTTCTCGGAAGTGATGAATCACGCTTCACCATCTGGCAGTCTGACGGACAAAACTGGGTTTGGCGGATGCCAGGAGAACGCTACCTGCTCCAATGCATAGTTCCAACTGTAAACTTTGGTGGAGGAGGAATAATGTGTCTGTGGCTGTTTTTCATGGTTCAGCTAAGCCCCTTAGTTCCAGTGAAGGGAAATCTTAATGCTACAGCATACAATGACATTATCGATGATTCTGTGCTTTCAACTTTATGGCAACAGTTTGGGGAAGGCCCTTTCCTGTTTCAGAGCGATGTCCATACAGAAATGATTTGTTGAGGTGTGGAAGAACTTGACTGGCCTACACAGAGCCCTGACCTCAACCCCATCAAACAGGCCTAATCAGCCAAAAATCAGTGCTCGACCTCACTAATGCTCTTGTGGCTGAATGGAAGCAAGTCCCTGCAACAGTGTTCCAACATCTAGTGTAAAGCCTTCCCAGAAGAGTGGAGGCTGTTATGGCAGCAAAGGGGGACCAACTCCATATTAATGAGATGGAATGGAATGAGATGTTCGACCAGCAGGTGTCCACATACTTTTGGTCATTTAGTGTATTAGCAAGTTATTCTACTGCTACATTGACATAGTACTGTGCATCAGCACAAAAATGGGAACAAATGACTGCTTATTCTGCTCGTGCCACCTATCCCAGCACAACATGATCGTGTCATAGAAGTTTCATTTGTCATATGCACAAGTACAGTGAAATGCTTAACTTGCAAACCCTACCCAACAGTGAAGTATTCAATATCAAAATAGTATAACTAAGAAAAAACTAAAACAAAACATGAGAAAAAATAAATAAGCTATATACAGGGTCAGTGCCAGCACCAAATGTACAATGTACAGGGATACTGGAGTATTGAGGTAGATATGTACATGTAGGCAGAGATTATGAGAAAGTAACTGGTACCAGGATAAATAATAATAATAATAACAACAATAGTAAAAAGTATGGCAGCAACATAAGTGGTGGGTGGGTGGGTGTTTGCATGGTGCTGAGTGTGTGTCTTCAGCCTGCCTTAATTACAGCATGTGTGCAGCACGCTTCCTGGATTTCCTCCCCCAGTGGGACAGCATGGAGGGAACGTGCCTTTCTGAGTGGCACTGCCAGGCTGGGCAGAGACTCAGTGGTGCTGAGATTGGGATGGCATGACGGCAGCTCTCGCTAAACAGTTGAATTCAGGATATTGATACATGCCTGAGTTTCATGAACAATGAGAAAAAATCTCAGACAATGAGAAAGAAGACAGAATCAGTGACAATTAAAGTAGGAAAGAGATGCTGAGCACCCATGAACTAGTACATTTCTAGAATCTATAATGAACTGGTTAAGGTCATCAGTTGAGTAGACTCGTGCAGTCTCATTGACATTTCCTAATTTGGCAGTGGTGCCAGGAGGGGGCCGGTCTGTTTCATTGGTCATAGTCTGTGAAGCGCTGTGATTGCTACCGTGAGGAGATCCTAGTTTACCAAGACGATATGACACACGGAATATAATCTCCATTAGAGTCATCTCAACCTGCAGTGACATAGAACTGTCAAACACTATACATATGTAAACAATGCATACACTAACTGGTGCATGAACGTATATTGGGCAACTACAACAATGAATCATTTGGAATTAGGACTAGTTTACAATAACTGATAATCATGTAGATTTTTCTTCATTTGGTCTAGAAATGCTCCATCCTACAACAGACGATGGGTTGGATAATTGGAATAAACCATCCATGGCTCAGTGTAAAGCTCTACAGACTTGCGCTACACTGGCTGGGGATGAGTGAAAGAACTGAGCATGATGGTGAGGGGAATTTGAGGCAGCTTGATGATGACAAATGACTCGGATCTCAGTTTTGGATTAAAAGGCTGAGATGTCCTTCTTTAGTCTATTGTTACAGAGGGGCTTTTCTGATCCAATGCTATTGTGTTCTTAGTTAACATTAGTTTAATGAGACAACTCAGGACACCTCCCATAGTGAACTGCCCTGAAGAGTCAACAACTCCCTCTGACGTCCAGGCGCCCAGGTAGACTCCTCACCACTATGTAATCCTGCAGCCCACTGAAAGCCCAGTAATGCATCATTGCTGTTCATCCTGCAGCCTCCTCACAGACCGGTTATGACTCCTCCAACAGTGCTGCAATTGGTTCTTAATTACTTCACCTTGTCAGAAAAGACAACATTAGGTGAAAACAGAGGCCAAATCACCAGGGATAGATAACAAGGCTAATGCCATCTAACACACACATATCATCATTTACGTTTTAGCAGCTCCTGCTAGTTTTTTCCCCCAATGGATCTTCACTAATTACGCATTTTGAAGAAATCTTCAGTTCAAGCTTGACGCCTGTGTTTTGATCGTGGGTTGCCTGCTGTGTGTGCCTTTCCCCGGAGGCAATATTCTGCCCCTATTGTGAAAATTGCTCCTCACAATTGGATTTCAAAAAGTCATTTTGGATTACCAGAGCTTTACCAGGGCTCTGTGTGGCTGGCTATACTCCGTTCCTGTTCACCTTTTTAGAGACTCATCACTGTCTCTCCCTGTGTCGCCTGTGAAGAGTCACAGCTAGAGGCAAAGGTGAGTCATATCCTCACACTGCACCTGTACAGACAGAGTAACACAATGAGTCAGAACAGCAGTTTCACGTCTTCTTTTAGGATACCAGTCCACTCTACTGAGCCCCTCTGCATACCGAAAACACTAAGAGGAAGTAAAACAAAGACTTCCTCAACCTCAGTTCAAACACCCTGAATTTCCATCATTTTGCCTACTAATTCCAAGCAAAGTCGCTCTTTAGTTCGCCTTGCTGCCCCCAGCCTTCAGATGTCATTTTAAAGTGTACTCCCTGCCTCCTGCACGCTCTGTTCTATGCCTTGTTGCACCAAGTTCTCTTTTCAGAAAATAATTCTCACTCTCAGATCGAATCGATCTATCTATCTGTCTTCCCGTTATGGCTTTCACTCCTAAATGCAGTAACAGTATCCATGGTCTATGTTCATGTAATGATTCTACTAGTACAGAAGAAGAAAACAGACATTACACAAGAATATCAGATCACTACTCCATTCCACTCACCAATGAGTGTCATTAACCCAGTCAAGTGTTTCATTTTATGATCAGCACATGGAGCCTTAAGATGTTGAGCCTTATAGCCATTAAGAATATAACAACAAGTGCATCTCATCTGAATTACTGCAAGTATTCAATGTATACTTGGAGCTCATTTTGAGTATCAAATATACTCTACATAAAGTCTCCAAATTACAAAACATATTGGATTTTTGTAAAGAAAATAGACTTAAACGTTAAGATTTCAGCACCACGTTCTATCAAACTCAATTTATCCTCATGCAAAACAAACTCACAGTAGAATAGATAAAAAGGCAGCCCGCATATATACAACTTTCTATGCTATGTACTGTATATAATTAAGCATTTTGCAAAGGCTCACCCTTCTTATCAGCTTTTCCATCCAATTTGCTTCGTTCCAAAGACCCATATTGTTTGGAGGATTTTCGCTCCTTTTCCATTTCTTCGGTTTGAACGACTTCAGGCCTGATGATGATAAATCAGTAGCAGATAAATACCCTTAGCCTACTTTAGCCAATTTGAAAATGTAATTACACGGCGCAGCCCATTTATTTACGTTGCCATAAGGAAACACCATCACCACGTGGAGAATACACGTTGAACGTCGGCTATGTATTTGCAGAATACAGTGTGATTTCAGCACCACGGACACAGCTCGAGTCAAATGACTGAAGTTGAACGTGAAGCGCCACCTTGTGACTTGCAAAGGTAAGGTTAGGAGGGGATCAATATTCCCCCACCTCAAAAAAATGAAAGAATTAATAACATTCACATGTGATATCAGCTTCCACCATTCATTTTCCATGCCGGATTGAGTTTATGCTGGAGCTGACATGATTTCTTCCTGCAGGGCCCTTGAGGACTGACTGGTGAGGAGGGAGCAGATGCTGCTGCTGTATTGGAAGCCTCATGGTGTTCACTGAATGGGGCTGTCAGCCAGCTCTGTCTGGTCTGGAGAGAATGGGCTGGTAGCAGGTGCTGTCTCTGGCCAGCAGGTGGAAGCACTCCAAGCCCAGGGCAACATCACATACCCTATAAACTGATCCAGCAACTGTGTACACACAGGGACTTCAGACTAAGGTCATCAGTAGAGAGCAGTATCCTATAGGTCTACAGTACACAGACAGATAAAAAATATAAAAGAGTTCAGTCAATTTCATGAGGTGACAAGTCCCCCCCATTTTTAAACATCTCTGGCTGATAAGGTCAGGATAGTGTGTGAGTAAGTCAACAGAATGAGGTGGACGTGAACAGGAGGACCACCGTCCGGCGCCTGCTCAGGCTGACAGCTCCTTTTCACTCAACTGACTGTTCTCCACAGTCATGAGTCATGACAGACAAGGCCAAATACAAAGATTCAAGAGGAGTTCCACATACTGCTGACCTTTGCTTTGTTACATTAAGAGGCATATTGATATTGACACAAGAGGCATTGGGTATCCTGCTTGTGTTCTTTAAAAACACTACAAGACATTTTCTGATGTTTGACACTATGCTGTTGTGAGGTATTGACATATACTGTCCACTGCATTGACTTACAATGTATTAATAAACATCAGATAAACAAAAGGTATTGTAATGCCAGTCATCAATATTTGAGAATGTCTTCAAGGCCCAATAATACTAATACTTTATTGATATACTACTAGTCATTGGACATGTATATCAACCACTGTATGTAATGTACTGTTATATCCACTCCAACCACTGTATGTAATGTACTGTTATATCCACTCCAACCACTGTATGTAATGTACTGTTATATCCACTCCAACCACTGTATGTAATGTACTGTTATATCCACTCCAACCACTGTATGTAATGTACTGTTATATCACTCCAAGCACTGTATGTAATGTACTGTTATATCCACTCCAACCACTGTATGTAATGTACTGTTATATCCACTCCAACCCACTGTATGTAATGTACTGTTATATCCACTCCAAGCACTGTAAATTAGACAAAGGTTTCAGGGAGAGGTGCTAAACTATATTAGTGTCTCTGGCGGATATGCTGAAATAACAGTCAGGTCAAAATGGGCCATGTCACCTGTGGCAAGTTTGGCAAACATCCTTTGAAATACAGGTTTAGCAAACACCATCTAACCTACAAGTTCAGCAACCAACCACAGATAGCTTCTAATACTTCCCCCACACAAGAGGCACTTCATGTTTAGTTAGGAAACTGACCCAAGGGGTGAGTTCTACTACAGTTGAACAATACATAACATTTTCACAGTGGACTCAAGACAGTAAGAATCATGATCATGTGAGAGCAGGCTAAACCACACATACAGGAGGAGTCTGTTAGTCCAGGGTTTTGTCTCGCCCAAAGACCATACCTGCACTCAAGAGGCCTTATATTACAGACAGTAAAGCTGCATAACGTGGACCATAGTAACACTCATAAGCACTCACAGAGTCACCTGCCCACACCTAATTCTTCTCCGTTATTTGCTATCCAGAGTTTCTTGATAACTTATGCAAATTACAGTTCATCATCACTCTGCATTCACAGTGGATCTACCTCCAGTGCAATAGTGAGGCTTGCAGTCCATGTGTTTAGTTTAACTGAAGAAGGCTAAACGCCTTCTGGGCAGGTGGGGAGTGCTAGAGCATTAGCACTAAATTAATAAAGCTGCAGTAAAGAGAATTAAAAAGCAATACTGGGTTTTCAATTCAACCAGCCTGTGACAGATTCACTTAGCAGTTTGTGGAGCAGCAAGAAGGCAGACTAAATGAAGAGTAACATGTCTGTAAGTGGTGATGGAATCCTCCAGGAGCAGAATTGATACTGTCATCCTTCCATTATGTTGCATATTGTTCCTTAGGTCTAATGATTTATACTCCAACCCATGTTATTATTGCTCGTCATCCTCCAAGGCTTTCTCCAGCCAGTCTGTCTCCTGCTCTGACTCTGATTCGCTCACTTCACTGGTGTCAGAAGCGAGGAGGCGGGAGTAGTTGATCCTGCGTTGGGGTGGGGCTTTCCACTGGAGCAGGGGTAGAAACAGGCACCACAGGAGCAGCATCACCGCTACCCCTCTGAATAGCACAGATACCCAAACCTGTGGACAACAAACCCCCCGGCCATGCTGCCCAGCCCTGCCCCCAGGTCCAGAGAGAGGGCCTGGTAGACCCTCCTCACGCTCCTCTCTGTGCCCGGCGTGGTCACGTCCTCGCACTGCACTTGCACTGCCCACCAGAGGGCGCCACTGCTGAAGCAGCTCAGCACCTGGACAGGTATTGCAGTCCATGGGCCCCACAGTAAGGAGTAGTAAAGGCACTGCAGGGCCAGGCAGACCGTCCCCACCAGCAGGACCCTGCCTGGGCTCAGGAGCTTCGACACCCGGCCACTCAGCAGAGGGAAGGCGGCCCGGGAGAGCAACGGTACGGCTAAAGAGAGGCCCATGTGCAGCTCGCTGCTCCCATGGTCCTGCATCTGCCACAGCAGTAAGTCATCCACCGCAGACCCCGCCAGCCCCATTAGGAAGGCAGTGGCAGCACACAGCAGGGCACGGAGGTCCCCTCGCACCAGCTGTAAAGCTTTGAAGAGCCCAGTGGATCGACTACGCTTCTTGTTTAGGTAGAGGGGCAGGAAGGCCACCACAGGCACGGCCAGGGTTGTCACAGCTGCATAGGAGTAGAAGTGGACAGCTTCCCTGGGTGTGTGTGAGCCAATGAGGCAGTCCAGGTGGCTCACCAGCAGTCCTGCACCACTCGCCCCACACACAGCCCCAAGCAACCCCCACACTCCTGTACTACTATAGCGATCAGACGCATCCACAAAATCCAAATACTCATAGAGCCCATCGTCCACTGTCCATTCCAGAGGGGCGGCCATCAGCTCCCATATCGACACCACGATGAGGAGCATGAAGAAGAGCTGGTGCTGGACGTCCATAACTTTGAGGCTGCCCAGGAACTCTAAGCGGTCCTCATCCTTCTCCCTCTGCTTCTCCTTTTCTGCTGACCTGCTAACCCTCCTCACTGTGGGTGAAGTCTTAGAGGCACCGTGGTGGGACTCTAAGACATTTCTCTTCCCTCCTTTACTGTGGTTGGCCACAGATACATTCACGTGTGACCACTGAGAAGTCACATTGTTGGAATGTTGCAGCTGAAGTGTGTAGGTTGTGGCTTTGCTCATTGAAACAGTGGAAGACAGTGTCAATGGTTGTCTCTGTAGGTGAAGATTCATGTGTTGCTGACTGGGACACAATGGTAGTGTGGGTGGTAGACATTACACTGCCAACAACACGCACATAGTCACTCAGCTCTTCAGTGGAGCTCACACTGAGGTGAGAGATGTTGCAGTGACTGGTCAGCGTCTCGACGCCTGTGGATGGGATAAGCAGGAGGATGAGGGCTGCCCCTGCTGAACAGACCAGAGACCCTGTAATCACTGCCCTCCTCTTGTTGTAGTGTTTGGACAGAAAGCTGGCCAGAGGGCTCCAGACCAGGGAGATGAGATGCTTGGTGCTCATGAGAAGGCCCATCATGGAGGGAGTGAGGCCCAGGTATCAGAGGTACAGGGTGAGGAAGGGGAGGATGCAGGCTCTGGCACAAGAATACAGGAAGTGGAAGGTGCTGGCGAGGGCTAGAGCACCCTTAATGTCGATCTGCTTGTTCCTCTTCATATCTGCCAGCCAAGTGAACTCACTGTCTCACAGACTATCTTCATACAGAGCACGCACTGTGAATACATACAGTGCCTTGCGAAAGTATTCGGCCCCCTTGAACTTTGCGACCTTTTGCCACATTTCAGGCTTCAAACATAAAGATATAAAACTGTATTTTTTTGTGAAGAATCAACAACACGTGGGACACAATCATGAAGTGGAACGACATTTATTGGATATTTCAAACTTTTTTAACAAATCAAAAACTGAAAAATTGGGCGTGCAAAATTATTCAGCCCCTTTACTTTCAGTGCAGCAAACTCTCTCCAGAAGTTCAGTGAGGATCTCTGAATGATCCAATGTTGACCTAAATGACTAATGATGATAAATACAATCCACCTGTGTGTAATCAAGGCTCCGTATAAATGCACCTGCACTGTGATAGTCTCAGAGGTCCGTTAAAAGCGCAGAGAGCATCATGAAGAACAAGGAACACACCAGGCAGGTCCGAGATACTGTTGTGAAGAAGTTTAAAGCCGGATTTGGATACAAAAAGATTCCCCAAGCTTTAAACATCCCAAGGAGCACTGTGCAAGCGATAATATTGAAATGGAAGGAGTATCAGACCACTGCAAATCTACCAAGACCTGGCCGTCCCTCTAAACTTTCAGCTCATACAAGGAGAAGACTGATCAGAGATGCATCCAAGAGGCCCATGATCACTCTGGATGAACTGCAGAGATTTACAGCTGAGGTGGGAGACTCTGTCCATAGGACAACAATCAGTCGTATATTGCACAAATCTGGCCTTTATGGAAGAGTGGCAAGAAGAAAGACATTTTTTAAAGATATCCATAAAAAGTGTCGTTTAAAGTTTGCCACAAGCCACCTGGGAGACACACCAAACATGTGGAAGAAGGTGCTCTGGTCAGATGAAACCAAAATTGAACTTTTGGCAACAATGCAAAACGTTATGTTTGGCGTAAAAGCAACACAGCTCATCACCCTGAACACACCATCCCCACTGTCAAACATGGTGGTGGCAGCATCATGGTTTGGGCCTGCTTTTCTTCAGCAGGGACAGGGAAGATGGTTAAAATTGATGGGAAGATGGATGGAGCCAAATACAGGACCATTCTGGAAGAAAACCTGATGGAGTCTGCAAAAGACCTGAGACTGGGACGGAGATTTGTCTTCCAACAAGACAATGATCCAAAACATAAAGCAAAATCGACAATGGAATGGTTCAAAAATAAACATATCCAGGTGTTAGAATGGCCAAGTCAAAGTCCAGACCTGAATCCAATCGAGAATCTGTGGAAAGAACTGAAAACTGCTGTTCACAAATGCTCTCCATCCAACCTCACTGAGCTCGAGCTGTTTTGCAAGGAGGAATGGGAAAAAATGTCAGTCTCTCGATGTGCAAAACTGAAAGAGACATACCCCAAGCGACTTACAGCTGTAATCGCAGCAAAAGGTGGCGCTACAAAGTATTAACTTAAGGGGGCTGAATAATTTTGCACGCCCAATTTTTCAGTTTTTGATTTGTTAAAAAAGTTTGAAATATCCAATAAATGTCGTTCCACTTCATGATTGTGTCCCACTTGTTGTTGATTCTTCACAAAAAAATACAGTTTTATATCTTTATGTTTGAAGCCTGAAATGTGGCAAAAGGTCGCAAAGTTCAAGGGGGCCGAATACTTTCGCAAGGCACTGTACAAATAATATGTATAGAAATCCTTATAAACATATTTCAAACAGTAGCTAACATGTACATTTACTATTTGGTTAATGTTTGAATACCTGGTAAATAATGCAATATAGCTTAAAATCAAGAATAGGTAAATAGCAATAATATTTAACATTGAGGATGTAATCATATTTGTTTTTATTTAACTAACGAATGCCTATCTTCGAAGAATTACTGAAATCACTGAAAATAAAGATATAATGGGCCATATGCCCCCAATCAAACCTTCAATAAAAAACTGTAAGCTAATTCAATAGAGCCAAAAACAACCACTAACATCAGTAGGCTACAATGGTTAACCGTCAAAACGATGAATCAAATTTTCAGCGCAGCTGGTGTGCTAGAGGCTAGTAAATGCACCTGTTTCAACCGAAGCATGTCCACGTCATCTTTTACAGTAAACTGTTTTACACAACTTATGCTTTTTGAAAGTACTTTAATTAACGTACGGTTATTCTTTGTGCTCGGTCATTTTGTCTCTGACTTTTTACGTCTCTTATATGGTTCTGGACAGTTGTCATGACCACCTGATATCACCTCTCTGTAGTTGAAAAGGCCGTTGTTAAAGCAGTTGTCGTGCACCTTGCACGCATTAAGCCGTTTGTCTGCAGCGCCATCAGGGCGTGAGGATGACAACTACGCGAGACAGGTAAAATAAAATAGAAACAGCTCAGGTAGTGAGTTTGTCCAGCGCTACATGATTAAATGAACTCATAGTTTATTAATACAAAATATCCACACAGTCAAAACTATGTTATTCATTCTAAACATTTAAATCGGGTAAGATGTAAGAAGTAATTTCCTCTGTGTTAACCAACACAGTGCCTTCCTTTAATAACATAGTGTAAACAACATTTATTGCAAACAAGCACTCTAGAAAGCGATCCAAATGAAATACATTCAAAACATCAACAATTCACTGGACTGTCCATCAGGAATTTGCAAGGAAATATACAACTGATAAACATGTCTTTATACAGTCAGTCAGTATGCTGTGTTACAGAAGATTACAAAAGTTAGTTGTGTTTCAAGAATATCTCTGCACTTTTTAGACAGGAGTGACATCTCTAAAAAATGTACTGTGCCTGTTGAACCCCACCCACACTACTAGGCATTGGTATCGATTAAGCTGAACCACAGTGCACCTGTCTATGGCCCATGACGTGAATGGGCAAAAGTGGTGAGGGAATGAGCGCAATTCTCAAATTGAACAGTAATCTGCTCCGTCATGTTGTCTACTAGGCACATGTTGCATCACTCAGAAACAAACAACCAGGGTGTTTACAAACACTACAGGAACAAGATCATCCACATGTAATGATCACACTTTTACTAATACTGTACAACTTTGTTCTAAAGCTGTATCCGTACCCATTGGATGTAGTGATCACAATATAGTGACTATATCCAGGAAAGCTAAAGTTCCAGAAGCTGGGCCTAAAATAGCATATAAGAGATAATACCAAATATTTTGCTGTGACTTTAATGTGGATGATGAAAAAAAATAATTTTTGGTCTTATATGGTTAATGACATTGCACTTGATGAATTTATGATACTGCTTCTTCCAATTATTGATAAACATGTCCCTGTTAATTAAGAAACTGACTGTTAGAACTGTTAAGGCTCCATGGATTGATGAAGATTTGAAAAACTGTATGGTTGAAAGAGATGAGGAAAAAGGAGTGGTTAATAAGTCTGTCTGCACATCTGACTGGCTGACTTACTGCAAACTGAGAAATTATGTGACTAAACGCATCAAAAAGAAGAATAAACTGTATTATGAAGCCAAGATCAATAATATGAAACATTTTGTAGGACTTTAAATGAAATTATGGGCAGAAAGACAAATTCAACCCCATCTTTCATTGAATCAGATGGCTTATTCAGCACAAAACCATTCGATGTTGGTAATTATTTTAATGATTACTTCATTGGCAAAGTGGGCAAACTTAGGCAGGAAATGCCAACAATGAACAGTGAGCCATCATATTCATGCATAAAAAATAATGAATGAAAAGCATTGGAAGTTTGTAAAGTTAGTGTGGGGGAGGTGGGGAAATATTTTTTATCGATCAATAATGACAAATCTCCTGGCAATAACAACTTAGATGGAAAGCTACTGAGGATGGTAGCTGACTCTATAGCCACTTTCATCTCTTTAATCTGTGCCTAGAGGAAATTCTTTGTTCTCAGGCTTGGAGGGAAGCCAAGGTCATTCAGATACCCAATAGTGGTAAAGTGGCCTTTACTGGTTCTAACAACAAACTTATAAACTTGCTACCAACTCTAAGCAAACTGTTGGGGGAAAAATGGGTTTGACCAAATACAATGCTATTTCTCTGTAAACAAATTAACAACAGACAAGCAGCATGCTTATAGAGAAGGGCACTCAACATGTACTGCACTGACACAAATTACAGATGATTGGTTGAAAGAAATTAATAAGAAGATTGTGGGAGCTGTACTGTTAGATTTCAGTGCAGCCTTTGATATTATTGACCATAACCTGTTGTTGAAAAAAAACATATGTGTTATGGCTTTTCAACCTCTGCCATATTGTGGATTCAGAGCTATCTATCTAATATAACTCAAAGGGGTTTCTTTAATGGAAGCTTCTCTAATGTCAAATATGTAAAAGTGTGTTGTACCGCAGGGCAGCTCTCTAGGCTCTCCACTCTTTTCTATTTTTACCAATGACCTGCCACTGGCATTAAGCAAAGCATGTGTGTCCATGCTGATGATTCAACCATATACACATCAGCAACCACAGCTAATGAAGTCACTGAAACAAAGAGTTGCAGTCTGTTGGGTGGCCAGTAATAAACTGTTGTTTAAAACTAAGAGCATTGTATTTGGTACAAATCATTCCCTAAGTTCTAAACCTCTGGTAATGAATGGTGTGGCTTTTGAACAAGTTGAGGAGACTAAATTACTTGACGTTATCTTAGATTGTCAACTGTCATGGTCAAAACGTATGGCCCAGAACAGAGCGGCACGTCTTGCTTATCATTGTAGTCAGAGTGTAATGACCAATGCTGGAGATGAAAAGCAGGTACGGGGAGTCAAACATTTAATCAGGAACAGTGTCAGCACACGGGTAAACAAAGACAAACAACAATTAATGCAGAAGTAGGGAACAGAGCGGGGAACCAGACAAATATAGGGAAGGTAATGACAGAGGTGATTGAGTCCAGGTGAATCCAAAAATCTCTGACGCGTGTGACGGGGGAAAGGCAGGTGTGTGTAATGATGATGGCAGGAGTGTGCTTTGCTGGAGAGCCTGGCACCTTCGAGTGGGACCAGGCGTGACACAGAGGGCTGATATAAAGGAGAGACCGACTGCATCACTTCTTCTTTTTATAAGAAACATTGTGTTGAAAATCCCAAATTGTTTGCATCGTCAATCTACACACAACTGACACACACACGTACCCCACCAGACATGCCACCAGGGGTCTTTTCACAGTCTCCAAACCCAGAACAAATTTGAGAAAGCGTACAGTATTATATTGAGCCATTATCTTATACTGCTCAAATAAACAGCAAACCTGGTTTTAAAAAAACAGATAAAGTAACCCCTCAAGGCACAACACCTCCCCCCTATTTCACCTAGATAGTTTGCGTGTTTGTACTGATATGTAGGCTACGTGTGTATTCAAAAAAGTTTTTTTTATGTAGTTCTGTGCTTGAGCTGTTTTTGTCTATTAATATTCTGTATTATATCATGTTTCATGTTTTGAGTGGAACCCAGGAAAAGTAGCTGCTGCTTTTGCAACAGCTAATGGGGATCATAATAAAAATATTTAAAAAATACATACAACAGCTCTTTTCATAAAATATATGTTAGAATTTCAAACTAGATTTTATTGGGAAGGCAGATAAAACACTTTTTTAATCAAAATAAATCCCTTTTGCATGTGAAAACACAGAATCCTACTCATTACTCCACGGGCATAACCGATGTCACTTTTGTTTTGAGCTTACTTCGCCGTTGGCCAGAGCGGAGCACCTGGCTCACGCCTGGGACAGAGCCCGGGCTAAATAATCAAATCCCCTCAGTGGTTGATGCCAGTGAAGGTGTTGATTGGCAGAGGCAGGATCTTGCACATGTATTTGCTCAGCCCCGCCTCCCTCTCCTCTCCCACACTGAACTTGGAACTTGTCTGGAGGCAATATCCTGGATCCAAACATGGAGAGATCTCAATGCTGTAGAAGAGTGTTAGTTACTTAGTTATTACAGTGTGAGCCCAGGGAAATTCTCTGTAAAAGACAACTAAATAACTACTGTATAGCATTCATCAATAGTACAGATGGTAGAGCATCATGGCATTATATTGCTGATGAGTATGATCTCTGACCTTTGCACATGTGTGTATTTCCTGCGACAGTCTTTGTCCAGACAGACAGTGAAGGTCTTATCCTCCAGGATTCTGATTTTAATGTTTTGGGTTCTGATCTCCTGTCAACACAGCATGGTGAAATTAAATATCCTGATAGGTTAGGAGCAAAAATCATTGTGGGATGTGACTCCAAACTGCAGTACTGTATGTCTACCCTCTTTGCATTTATGGGCTCAAATCAAACCTCTACCATTATATATAATTGCCTTAATCAATAATCTACATTGGAGGTGAGACATGAGGACAAGATTAAGAAACCACATCTGGCAGTGTGTTGCCTGACTGACAGTTTTAGTACTTTCCATATGGTGTTACTGGGGTCTTAATGATTTATTATCATTCATTCAGAAATATCCTTACCGTGCAGCATCTTGGATTTGTACTGTCAAAATGGACAGTTAGGGAATCAAGACCTAGGGAAAGTAGGGATGACAAATTGCTGATTTGAGGTAATGAAACCAAGTTGCTATTGAGAACCGCTAGGTAGTTACTGCATGTTTTAATGCAAACCTTCTGTTTCATTAGGTGATATTGCACTGATGACCACTCCACATGTCATGACTGACATTCCCTGGACAACCTCTTGTTTGCTCAAGGAGACCTGCAGAAAGCATTTGAGACACAGACACATTTGGTACTGTAGTTAAGACATTATGCCATACGGATATAAAGGATATCTAGATATTTCCATAGTTGTTACTTTTCATTTAAATGTGTACTACTTGTTCCTAAATTATTACAATGATACTGTGACTACACTAACCAAGCATGAACACATTCACTAACCACTAATCAAATACTCTATTTCACAAATAGGGAAGAAAGCCTTCAGAAAGTACCTTAGTGTAATTCATAGAAACCACCGCTCCACAGGTTCCATGTGTCTTCCTTGTTCGTCGCAGACTAGATCTCTCTGCAGAGAGACATTATGCAATCACCAACAGATTCAGTAACAGGACAATCTAGTTTCTGTCCCTGTCCTTGACAACACGGTTCATGCTGCATTCACAGTTGTGACAACAGTACCTTGTTTTAGATTTTCTCTGAGTGTTTTAAACTCCGGGAACTCAGCATCCAGGTGGGACACAAACACCTCGTTCACAGGGCTGCCAGTCTGGCCAGAGACAGAGATCTAAAAACACAACAGGGCAACAAGAACAAGCTCAAATTAGGGAGAAATTGTGTTGTTTTTTTCTTAATGATAACAAGTGGTTAAATTGAGCCGGAGCTACTCGAAGCAGGGCTCTTGCACCTTGGGTCACAGGGAAAGCCAAGCTCCAGCAATCTACAGGTCCAAAGAAGAAGGTAGGATAAAACGTATGATAAAAGAAGGTTAGGATAAAGGCTTGGGTACCCTAGCATGACAGCATCCCTAACCCTAGTTTCATGTCCACATCCTTGTTAAACCCTAACCCTCAACCACAACCCTAACCCTAGTCCACATTCCAGTTCAACCCTTAACCTAGCCTCAACCCTAACCATAATGCTAGCTTCATGTCCACATCCCGGTTCAACCCTAAACCTAGTCTCAACCCTAACCATAATGCTAGCTTCATGTCCACATCCCGGTTCAACCCTAAACCTAGCCTCAACCATAACCATAATGCTAGCTTCATGTCCACATCCCGGTTCAACCCTAAACCTAGCCTCAACAACAACCCTAAGCCTTACATCCACATTCTGGTTCAACCCTAACCCTAGCCCCAACCACAAACTTAACCCTAGCTCTAGCTGTAACCCTAACTTCAACTCCCCCCTTCATCAAGTAGGGCTTTCCAACCTCCAAATTCCCAATTGAACCCCTGATGATAACCGTAATCATTATGTTATACTGGGCTATGAACTCTTCGGTATGAACTATTCATGGGCTGCCATATGTTTGTGTATCATCTTGCTGCTATCACACACGCACACACGTGACTATGACATGTGGATGTATCTCAGGGAGCTGACCTTGACAGAGTAGAGTGTGAAGTGGACAGGCTGTAGGCCACAGCGAAGGTAGTAGGAGAGAACATCCACAAGGAAGTGGTTGGGTTCTGATGACCTGCTGTGCCTGGACTGCTGCAATGGCACATAGTAGACACAGTATTAGGTCTCACTGTGACATGACTGGATGTCTATTTCTCTCTTAAAATCCCTTTCTATTTAGGTAGCCTTGAACCCATTTGATGGATCTTTCTGGACAATCATGATCAGAATTAGATTACTTTATAAAACAATGCATGTATTAGTACTCATTACCGTTCCTGCCAGCTTTGGAATCATGGATCCCAAACTGTTGATGTTGCTTTCGTACCAGGGATCGACCCTTCCTAAGAACGAGGCTAGAGACAACCTGTCTCCAACTTGTGATGTGCTTTCCTGAAAAAGAGAAAAGACAGGTTCCATAACCTAGCAAATCATACCGGTTACTGTACATGTGCAGCATGAGATGGATGTTATTTTACATTATTGGTATTATTGGATTTTGGAATGGATTATTGCTCACAGGTGAATTGACGATAGGCTCATCAGTGACAGGGATGTAGTATATCTGTAGGTTCACTCTCTTGGTCAAGATGAGATGTTTTGCCTCCCTTTTTCTGCACACAAAAGCAATGCACATTGTAAAACAGTTCACACACATTTCTAAATAACAGAATTACAGTGTAATTACAGTGTACAGTAGTCCTCTGTCTCTCAGTTTTTTAGAGCATGGTGTTTGCAACGCCAGGATAGTGGGTTCAACTTCCAGCACTACCTATACATAAAAATGTATGCACGCATGACTGTATGTCACTTTGGATAAAAACTGAATTTCACATGTATGAGGATGAAACTAGGTATTAAGGGACATTAAGGGACAGTATAAGTACTTCCTACCGGATGGAGTGATACGCCTTGGCCAGTCTCCCCAGCACCCTGTCGTCTCCCATCATCACTATGCGTGCGGTAAGGTTCCCCTCCTCTTTAGGGAGAGGGGTGCTACAGGTGGGCCCCTTGATGTTTTCCTGTACCAGAGCCATTTTGTCTTCTGGCTTCATTCTCCCTCTGAAACACGGTGACCGTGACCGGGTGAATGGATTCCTCTGTTCCCGCTCCTCCATGTCAGACAGGTCCTTCTCTATTCCACTATCAACAGACAGGAGGGAAACCCTCTTTGAAACATCCTCCTCTTCCTCCTCCTGGTACATAGAGTTCCGCTCAGAGGTGGAAACGTTTAGGGTGAAGTTCACCAGCTCATTCCCTATAGAAAAATATGAAAGATTCAAGATTGCCACACTATCTATTAGTCTGATTTGACAGAATTTTTAAGTCTTTATAATACCCTAGAAACTAAGGTTCTCTAATGTTGACTCACACAGCTCCTCTTCGTTTGTCCACAGGTGGAAGTGAATCTCTGGCGAGGGCAATGGAGTGTTAGAAAGAGAGCCACAGGCCTTTGGGTCTGAACAGAGAGAGAGTGAACATAACACAATAAACAGTGAATATCCTATTTGTCACAGTCAGCAAATCTCTTTCATTATTCTCCTTTAGCCTTCGGTGGTATACAATAAACACCGTATGCCGGGGTATTTAGAAATGGCCACGGGATGGTTTTTCAATACCGTCAAAACTATTTCTTTGAAGGTTTTCAATACATTTTAATATTTGTAGCTATTCTTTAAGTGAATACCTGCAGTAAACTTGTGCAATACCTTAGGAGATAAAGCAGATCGTATTCTTCATTTCACCTGTCACACTATTTTACATTATGAAGCTTACTGTAGTTCCCCAGAACAGTTAAGTCAGTCAAGTGGTTGTTTGTAAATAGCACAAAGGGTGAAATAGGGAGCAGGTGAGTCCATCTGTGTATTGACACGGGTATTATATTTCACTTTGAAAGGCATCAGTGTTTTTGCTTCAAAAGAGTGATCAGGGGCGTGCAACTATAGTTTTCCTTCACAGAAAATGCATTAGTGTAAGAAAATAGGTGAATTTTTAATCAAATGACAACAGAAGTGCAACACTATTTGGCTGGCAGCCACACAACTAAATGAGCTTACTATGAAAAATCAAGGTCTTTTAAAACATATTTCTAATGTTTATCATAGAAAGAATGTAGCCAGCTACATTTCCTAATGTTTTGATTAAAGTTAATCTAGCATTTTACCTGAGGAATGTAGGCTAAAATGAAAAGTACCAGGTTGTCTGCTGATAGAATGCCCTTTTGTGAATTCTCATCTGAGTGGAGAAGTGCAACTGAAGCACAAAATTAGTCTGGTGCCGAGCAGAAATGACATTAAGAAGCATTTTATATCTGCGTTTATAAAAGGTATTTCTCATGCGTTATTTATTTTCTTTGTGAAAAACGCAGAATTCTTCGTTAACCCGACCCCTAAGTTTAACTTGCTAGTTATCTAAGTAAGTGGCTGAATTAATAAGGTGACAGGGCATCATATGGTGTTAGCTTTCTGCCGTGTTTGAGAAACCTGTACAGCTGCCAATGCTATCGTGATTTCCTTGCGTTTTTTCTCCTCTATGTTCTTGGCTGTCTACTACTCCTTCCCTCTTCTCCGAGCAGAGCAGGCAGGTCCATTGCCCTAGTGATTCCAGACTCCACACAGACACAGTGTGTACACATGCTACTCCAGAGCCAGAACTGTTCTTCCTTCAAAAAAGCATGCATCAAAACTTTGTTCATTTGTACAATGTCTCTCATTCACATTCACTTGTAAAATGTCCAAACTCACGAAAATGACATTCGGTAGCTCCTACCTATATACAGTACTAGTCAAAAGTTTGGACACATCTACTCATTCAAGGGTTTTTCTTTATTTTTACTATTTTCTACATTGTAGAATAACGGTGAAGACATCAAAACTATGAAATAACACATATGGAATCATGTAGTAACCAAAGAAGTGTTAAACAAATCAATATATATTTTATATTTGAGATTCTTCGAAGTAGCCACTCTATGCTTAGCACTTGTTGGCTGCTTTTCCTTCACTCTGCGGTCCAACTCATCCCAAACCATCTCAATTGGGTTGAGGTTGGGTGATTGTGGAGGCCATGTCATCTGATGCAGCATTTCATCACTCTCCTTCTTGGTCAAATAGGCCTTACACAGCTTGGAGGAGAGTTTGGTCATTGTCCTGTTGAAAAACAAATCATAGTCCCACTAAGTTAAAACCAGATGGGATGGCGTATTGCTGCAGAATGCTGTGGTAGTGTGCCTTGAATTCAAGTGTGCCTTGAATTCTAAATTAATCATTGACAGTGTCACCAGCAAAGCACCCCCAGACCTTCACACCTCCTCCTCCATGCTTCACGGTGTGAACCACACATGCAGAGATCATCTGTTCACCTACTCTGTGTCTCACAAAGACACGTCGGTTGGAAACAAAGCTCTCAAATTAGGACTAATCAGACCAAAGGAAAGATTTCCACTGGTCTAATGTCCAATGCTCATGTTTCTTGGCCCAAGCAAGTATCTTCTTCTTATTGGTGTCCTTTAGTGGTGGTTTCTTTGCAGGCATTTGACCATAAAGGCCTGATTCCTTTGAACAGTTGATGTTGAGATGTGTCTGTTACTTGAACTCCGTGAAGCATTTATTTGGGCTTATCCTCTGCAGCAGAGTTAACTCTGGGTCTTCCTTTCCTGTGGCGGTCCTCATGAGAGCCAGTTTCATCATAGCGCTTGATGGTTTTTGCAACTGCACTTGAAGAAACTTTCAAAGTTCTTGACATTTTCTGGATTGACTGACCTTCATGTCTTAAAGTAATTATGGCCTGTCTTTTCTCTTTGCTTATTTGAGCTGTTCTTCCCTTATTTGGTCTTTTAACAAATAGGGCTAACTTCTGTATACCAACTCTACCTTGTCACAACACAACTGATTGGCTCAAATGCATTAAGAAGGAAAGAAATTCCACAAATGAACTTTTAACAAGGCACACCTTGTTAATTGAAATGCATTCCAGGTGACTACCTCATGAAGCTGGTTGAGAGAATGCCAAAAGTGTGCAAAGCTGTCATCAAGGCAAAGGATGGCTACTTTGAAGAATATCAAATATAAAATACATTGAGATTTGTTTAACACTTTTTTGGTTATTACATGATTCCATAT
Source organism: Oncorhynchus tshawytscha (assembly GCF_018296145.1). NCBI lineage: Eukaryota > Metazoa > Chordata > Actinopteri > Salmoniformes > Salmonidae > Oncorhynchus > Oncorhynchus tshawytscha. The sequence continues at coordinate 110,708 of NW_024609458.1, forward strand.
GTGTTATTTCATAGTTCTGAGGTCTTCACTACTATTCTACAATGTAGAAAATAGTAAAAATAAAGAAAAACCCTGGAATAAGCAGGTGTCCAAACTTTTGACTGGTACTGTATGTATAACTTTATGAGCTGGATTGCCTGTCTTTGCAATTTGTTTATTTTCGTTTGCGTTTGTTAGCATATTTAGCTTGCAGCCTTCATGGAAATTCACTATGACTTGTGCTAATTTAGTTAGCATTATGGTAATAGACGCCCAATGGGTTTTCTGGTTCCCCCTTGTGTACTAAACCTGTAATACCGTAAGGACGGTATGCCGATAGGAAAATCTGGATACCGCCCAACCCTATCCTCCTTTACACACACCTTGGTTAGCAGAGGTCAGGATGTCACTGTAGATGTGCTGTAGCCTGGTTTTGTGCTGGTCACGGCCTGCCTCGCCGTTCTCTATACTCTGCTCTACAGCTAACACCACCTCCTGGAAGTACTTTTCCACATCTTCTCCTAGATCCTGCGGCACACACACACATGCACGCCCGCACACACGCAGGCACACACGTGATTTCATTATCCATCTGATGCACACAAATACCAAGATATGAAATCAATTAATCCAAACATCTCATATCATCACAGCCCATTGACCTCCCTCACCTCCAGAGCTTGAGTCAGTATGGGACCATGACAGGCCTTCCCCAGTCCAGCCTGCAGAGTGTGCAGTAGCACCCGTCTTGCCAGTGTGTCACTTTGGGGGCCGGCCAGCACCAGGTCTGCCCTCACCGCCTGCCACAGGGACCCTGAGAACACAGCCGGGTCTGCAAACACAAATACCCTACAGGGGACACAGTCAGAGGGGCAGCCAGTCAGCACAGCTATTGTGGATACAGCACAACCTCAGAGTAGCTGACGGGAAAGTCCTCAGTTACAAGCATCAGTTTGTGAAAGGGAAAGTGACACCCAAGCTCACACATAAGCTAACAACCCCCCACCCCCACCTTATGAGAAATGACCATGACTAAATTAGTCAGCTTTTGCTGGTGACTACAAACTGACTTCAGTGGGAAGTGTAAAATATATTCTGATGGCGGACGTGTTCGTGGGTGTTTTAACCTCACCTTTCCTGCTGGGGGAAACGTTTGTTCCTTAGGCTCTGCTCAGCAATTACCCTTCTCTGATACAAAGCTCCTGTGGAGGAAGTTATTGTAGGGGAGGGAGCTTTAGCAGAACAAATGGAGTAAGGTAAATACATGTTGGGAGAACTGTATACTGTATTCATATGATTCAAATGTGCTTGTGCTACATTACATGCCACTATGTTAAGTGTAAAGTGCTAGTGATGAGTACCTGGTGTGATCTGCTCCATCTTTATGCTTCTCATGTATCTCAGTGTGATAGTACAGTAGGGCTCTGGAAGTGTTAGGAGCCGTTTGAAGCACTCATACACTCTCTGAAACAGGTTACATGGAATGTGGCTAGACTGCAGCCGATACAACGGAATAAAAAGAGCAGCCTTCACAATCAGATACATACATCAGAGCGGATTGGAAAGTAAAAACAAACATCATGTAGTTTAAATAGGGCATCCAAAGATTAAACAAACAAGGAACAATACAATTATTCTAAGCAGGATAAAGATAACCAGGAAATCAACACAAGAAATATGATACGTGGAAATAACACAGTAAACAAGACATCAGTAATACAGGACAGCTACTCTCTGATCAAGGTTATTTCAGATGAAGGTAGGATAAATTAATCTGACCTGAATAATAACGTAGTTGAGAGTGTGAAGCAATGGAATGACATGCATCTTATAGTCAAGCCTCTCCACCTGAATCAACAAATGAAGGAAGCTTTCATCATCAAACTGACAATTAAAATGGTCAATTGTACTTCTGAAGACAAAGGGCATGCCATGTGTCATTCTGCAAGAACAGAATACTCTGGTAGTGTCAGACCAACCTTCTCTAGCTCTTTGACCAGAACCCTGACCAGTGAGACACTATTAGATGGATGGGTCTCCACCTTCTTATGAAGAGTCCACCTCAGCATACCTTCAGGAAGTCAAACAAGGCTGCTGAATTGACCACATAAAGTCCTCAAGTCTATTAAATTGTGTAATACTATTAATATTGTATAATAGATAATTATGCCACATAATGATGAATGGGATAATCGTTGACTTTTTATTGTTGTATGCACTGATAATGTACCTTTGTTGCATGAGGAGGCAGCCTGTCTGAGGATGGCCTGGATACTGTTGTACATACTGGCCTCCACTGCTGACGACATACCGTCAGCTACAATAATAGAGTTCTAAACATCAAATGTCATATTTAGAAAAGATAGCAGCTCTGTTTAAAAACACAGTGGTCCTATGTGTGGGGATTCTTACTACTAGACATCAGTCTACCCAAGTAATTCAAAGGGACAAACAACAGTAAAGAGCAAAGTATACATCAACATTTAAATACTGTATGAGTTTAAAGACTGAGTAAGTGAGCATTACCTACTGGAGGGTTCCATGGGGTTGTTTTCTTATTCATCCCAAGAGAATTTGGAGGTCAAACATCACATTTCAGCATCATGGGTTCCCACCTAGATAATGGAGCAGAGGTTGATGACACCACATGTACTGTATACAGTGGATTTACAGTACTTTTGGAAAGTATTCAGACCCCTTGACTAAAATTGCACACAGCCAAGACAATGCAGGAGTGGCTTTGGGACAAGTCTCTGAATGTCCTTGAGTGGCCCAGCCAGAGCCCGGACTTGAACACGATTGAACATCTCTGGAAAGACCTGAAAATAGCTGTGCCGCGACGCTCCCCATCCAACCTGACAGAGCTTGAGAGGATCCCAAATACAGATGTGCCAAGCTTGTAACGTCAGCTTGTTAGCTTGTTATTTTATTTATTTATTTCACCTTTATTTAACCAGGTAAGCTAGTTGAGAACAAGTTCTCATTTACAATTGCGACCTCGCCAAGATAAAGCAAAGCAGTTTGACACATACAACAACACAGAGTTACACATGGAGTAAAACAAACATACAGTCAATAATACAGTAGAAAAACAAGTCTATATACAATGTGAGCAAATGAGGTGAGATAAGGGAGGTAAAGGCAACAAAAAAAATGACTGAGTAAAGTGTCTTATGTAAATGTGATATTTCAAACATTTAAAAAAAACTATTTTTGCTTTGTCATTCTGGGATATTGTGTGTAGATTGATGAGGGAAAAATCGATTTAATCCATTTTAGAATAAGGCTGTAATGTAACAAAATGTGGAAAAAAGTCAAGGGGTCTGAATATTTTCCAAATGCACTCTAAGACAACCAAGGAACAGAAGGTGGGGGGGACTTCTCCTCAACTCATAAAAACATGAAGTCTTTCTGATCATTCACTTGATAAGAGACACCTAACCTACCAGACACCAAAGTCGATACATACAGGGAAAGTTGGGGAGAAATTATATAAACAAATTGTAATTGATGAATTGATGTAATTTACAAACGTACATGAAAACCCTATTACATTCATACAAACTCAAACGGTCTAATGCTGCAGTTCCGCATCAACACACAGCGTACAGTACAGTTAGCCTCCTCAGCTCACACTTCCGAGGCCAGAATGAACCTGTTTCCTGTCTACAGAAATGTGTGGGTGTAGAGAGCATTACGACTAGTTATAAACTGAGAAGTACTCTCTGACAAATTGAAAGGCATAAAGACCAATAATGAAAATATTTATTAACTACACAGATCAGAATGATTTCTGGATTAATGCGAGACTTCCTCTTCTGCTATGACAAATATTTTCAGAATTATTGAGTTCTCTATGCAATTCACACAATGCACATGTGAATACTGAACGCATGAGAAATTACAATCAATCAGTCCTCCTTCCACCAAATTCCAGATACAAGTTTAGTGTCATTCACTGTCATTGCGCTAGTAATGCTTCCTACTTTCAAAGTAGACTCAAAGTTCGTTTCTTTCAATTCATCCTAGTCTAATTGTATATATAACTTTGTCACTGAAGTGAACTTTCAAAAGTGTAAGCATAGCGTGAAAAACTCCCTAGGGAACCCAGTTGGGTTCAGCATAAGCCTATATGTAAACTATTGCTGACCTAGGCTATTTACAAAAAACTTGTCATAAGCAACAGTGACATTGATATCAATGTGCAGTGATCTATGACTGAGATCATTAAAAGTAACATATATGTATTAGAGTTCTAGATGTAAAAACAGCAAACTCTACATTGCAGCAATCACTATTACACCACTATCGCAAAAGTCTGCTTTACAGGTGCAAATACACTTGACTATTACAGTATAGCCTATAATACAATGATACAGTAGCAATCCTACAGAGACGCACCTGCCTTGCATTTTGTCACTGTACGCTGACACTGGATGTGGACGAATTGGCTGATGAACAGCAGCAGCTACACGGTACACCGTTGTTTTCGTAGATGGACGTTTGGTAAAAAAGACAATTCACTAACCACATTCTATCAAGTAGCCCCTCTAGGTACGTGGGTCGCACGTCAGCCCTCCTGGCTAATCGAGTAGGCTACAGAAACTTAAACAATATATTTGGCCACACCTTCTTTGTAATATGTAGGCAGGTTGACGCGCGACACAATGTTCACTTCCTTTATGTTATTGCTAAATTAAACAGTATGGAATCCTGTTAAATATGATTTCTTTGTTTAATTAAATCTATGTATTTATTCAAGTTGTACACTTGTCAATGAGGATTGAGGAGTCTACAGGGCCATTCATAGTTGAACAATTAAATGTTGACACTATAGCATAGAGAATATTTCAATTAATGAATCTTCAGACAGATAAGAAATGTACAGTGCACTGCTAGCAATGCCCATGGAAGCCCATGAGGACTGTACAATATCTTGAGTGAAACACATTTTCTCACAGCACCACAACAGTAAAATCCCCTTTGTCTAGTCTAGACATCCTCACACAAGTACAATGCATCACAAGGCATCCACTCAAGGTTGTCAAAAATACAACAGGAGAAAAGATAATGCAGCCAAAATATTTTTGACTGAGTTGACTATTACAGTACACAGAACACCAAATTAGCAAAATAATACAACTTCCTCTGTAGCTCAGTTGGTAGAGCAGGGCACTTGTAATGCCAGGGTAGTGGGTTTGATTCCCAGGACCATACATAAAATGTACAGTTGAAGTCAGAAGTTTGCATACACTTAGGTTGGAGTCATTAAAACTTGTTTTCCAACCACTCCAGAAATTTCTTGTTAACAAACTATAGTTTTGGAAAGTCGGTTAGGACATCTACTTTGTGCATTGACAGAAGTAATTTTTCCAACAATTGTTTACAGATTATTTCACTTATAATTCATTGTGTCACAATTCCAGTGGGTCAGAAGTTTACATACACTAAGTTTACTGTGCCTTTAAACAGCTTGGAACATTACAGAACATTATGTCATGGCTTTAGAAGCTTCTGATAGGCTAATTGACATCATTTGAGTCAATTGGAGGTGTACATGTGGATGTATTTCAAGGCCTACCTTCAAACTCAGTACCTCTTTGCTTGACATCATGGGAAAATCAAAAGAAATCAGCCAAGACCTCAGAATAAAAAATTGTAGACCTCCACAAGTCTGGTTCATCCTTGGGAGCAAATTCCAAATGCCTGAAGGTAGCATGTTCATCTGTACAAACAATAGTACGCAAGTATAAACACCATGGGACCATGTAGCCATTATACCGCTCAGGAAGGAGACACGTTCTGTCTCCTAGAGATGAACGTACTTTGGTGCGAAAAGTGTAAATCAATTCCAGAACAACAGCAAAGGACCTTGTGAAGATGCTGGAGAAAACAGGTACAAAGTATCTATATCAACAGTAAAACAAGTCCTATATTTACATAACCTGAAAGGCCACTCAGCAAACTGCCATAAAAAAAAAAGCCAGACTACGGTTTGCAACTGCACATGGGGTCAAAGATCATACTTTTTGGAGAAATGTCCTCTGGCCTGATGAATCAAAAACTGTTTGGCCGTAATGACCATCGTTATGTTTGGAGGAAAAAGGGAAGGCTTGCAAGCTAAAGAACACCATACCAACCGTGAAGCATGGGGGTGGCAGCATCATGTTGAGGGGGTGCTTGCTGCAGGAGGCACTGGTGCACTTTTCAAAATACATGGCCTCATGAGGAAGGAAAATTATGTGGATATATTGAAGTAACATCTCAAGATATCAGTCAGGAAGTTAAATCCTGGTCACAAATGGGTCTTCCAAATGGACAATGACCCTAAGCATACTTCATAAGTTGTGGTAAAATTGCTTAAGGACAACAATGTCAAGGTATTGGAGTGGCCATCACAAAGCCCTGACCTCAATCCTATAGAAAATGTGTGGGCAGAACTGAAAAAGCATGTGCGAGCAAGGAGGCCTACAAACCTGACTCAGTTACACCAGCTCTGTCAGGAGGAATGGGCCAAAATGCACCCAGCTTATTGTGGGAAGCTTGTGGAAGGCTACCCAAAACATTTGACCCAAGTTAAACAATTTAAAGGCAATGCTACCAAATACTACTTGAGTATATGTAAACTTTTGACCCACTGGGAATGTGATGAAAGGAATAAAGGCTGAAATAAATCACTCTCTACTATTATTCTGACTTTTCACATTCTTAAAATAAAGTGGTGATCCTAACATACCTAAGACAGGGCATTTTTACTAGGATTAAATGTCAGGAATTTTGAAAAACTGAGTTGAAATGTATTTGGCTAAAGTGTATGTCAATTTCCAACTTCAACTGTATGTACACATGACTGTATTTTGCTTTGGATAAAAGCTTCATGCTAAATGGAATACAGTATTATCAGAACATCATGTGGGTGTTTATGTCTGAGTGGTTTAGGAGAGAGAGTAGCCTAGTCCAGTGTTTTATGGCAGTTGAGAGCCACAGGAGGTGATGGGCAGGCAGAGCAGGGAGCAGAAGGAGGGGTGCAGTGGCTGGACCTGACCAGGCCGGCTCCTGTGAGACCTCCAGTCAGAACCGCTGCCTGGTTTACAGCACAATGACACCTCACACCTGCACAACAACAGAATAATTATTGGGTCATGTAAAATCATTCTGTAATATACTGTATATTGGCAGCACATGATCAGGCCTGTGTTTGGTTTAATTGATACTGTACCTGATGACACTTTGGATGATCTTCTTCTCATCCTGGTCCAGACACACAGGGAAGGTGATCCCACTGCCACCACTCACCTGGACCTTGTCCACCTTCACCTCTGACCTGGAGATCTGCTGAGGGGAGAGGATGAGAGGGATATGAGTTAGTCAAGGTAAGCCAATACATGTTTTTTCAATTTCCATTATCTGTGCTGTTAGGACAATTCTCAGCAACAAAAGAGTCAAATTAAGATCCTACATCTGTAAGTTCATGCAATTCTACAAATTGTGCCATGTGGTGGAGAGACAAATGTGCAGTTTTAGATATAATTTCCTGTAATTCTACACATTTCCCCATAGGGTGCAGAAATATTTGTCATTTTTTAAGATAATTTCCTGCATTTCTACCATTTTTGCCATGAATTACACATTACACATTTTGCCATGAAATATGATATCTGAGTGACTAACGATATCAATTTGTTAGTAGTGGTGGGTGGTATATGGGGCTTTGGTGACAAAACGGATGGCACTGTGATAAATTGCATCCAGTTTTCTGAGTAAAGTGTTGGAGGCTATTTTGTAAATGACATCGCTGAAGTCGAGGATCGGTAGGATAGTCCGTTTTACGAGGGTATGTTTGGCAACGTGAGTGAAGGAGGCTTTATTGCGAAATAGGAAGCCGATTCTAGATTTAATTTTGGATTGAAGATGCTTAATATGAGTCTGGAAGGAGAGTTTATAGTCTAGCCAGACACCTAGGTATTTGTAGTTGTCCACATCTGCTAAGTCAGAACCAATGGGGGCCCCTGAGTAAAGGGTCAGAATTTGACCATGATTACTACAAGTTTAGATAGATGGCTAGACTAATTTAGCAATCAAATTGAGTGACTGATATACAGTACCAAGAGAAATAGCTGATGCACAACCAAATATCGGTATTGCACCTTGTGTATTCTAAGTTTGGACACACCTACTCATTCCAGGGTTCGATGATGTGTTATTTCATAGTTGTGATGTCTTCACTATTATTCTACAATGTATGAAATAGTAAAAATTAAGAAAAACCTTTGAATGTGTAGGTGTGTCAACTTTTGACTGGTACTACATCTCAACACCGTATTCAGATACACTGTGAAACATTGTAGGATACAAGGAAATTCAATACAGGCACATCTGTCTACACCAGTAAATGGATGATTGAGTCCACATGACTGATGTTTTTCACACATACAGACAGGGTGGAGGGCACAGACAAGCTGGAGGTCAGGGAGTAGCTGGAGAACATAGTCTTTGGAGCAGGTGGACACAGTGGAGATCCGGTGGTCTGTGTATCGGTTCTTTATTGTTTCCTCCTCTGTTTCCTCATCCTCCTCTCCCTTGTCTCTGTAAAGGTTAAAGACTGGGAGCCCGTCCAGCTCACTCTGAGGAATGTCTTTTAAAATGTCTGAACGAATACACAGAATTACATCATTGACAATCCACAGACACAAAGGCTATACAGATTTTACAGTATGGGTTTGAAATGTACTGTCTTGGATATGGAGAAAGAAGCAATGGGAAAAGCTCATTACCGAAGTTGTCCTTATCCCAGGAGTACATGTGACATTTGGCTAAGGGCAGCGTCAGTGTATGGACATTTCCTAATAATAAGAGAAAGAACCAAGACTAAATCAGATCAAGTAGGATCAAGCATTGTATGTGAGTTTCTCATTACTCATCATTTGACTTCCTCATCTGTCTCTCTCTAATCATCTCCAGTCAGTCCTGTTTGCCCAAAGTTGACCTGTTATCTGTTCCAGGAACCCCTCAGATGGTGAGATTATGATGACGCATGTAGTCAAATTCTCTCACCAGGGCCTGTATGGCAGTCTGGAGGGGGTATGCAAATTCTCTCCACCAGCCCCTTCAGGCTCTGCAGTGGACTCTCTCTGGCTGCGTCTGGGTCCCATGTATAGGCTGCTGTCTCCAGGGCCTCTGCAGTCACAAGCTGCTCCAGATGAAGCAGGTACGGTGAGTCAAACATTTAATAAGGAACAGACATGGAACGAGACAGGAACAGCATCAGCAAACTAGTAACACAGGGAAAAAAATTAAAATGAATGCAGCAGCAGGGAACAGAGCAGGGGAACTGATAAATATAGGGGAGGTAATAAACAGGTGAGTCCAATATCGCTGATGCGCGTGACGAGGAAAAGCAGGTGTGCATAATAGATGGCAGGAGTGCGTGATGCAGGGCAGCCTGACATCCTCAAGCGCCAAGGGTGGGAAGAGCGGGAGCAGACGTGACACTGTGAACACATCATTTAGGAATCACATATAATAGGACATACCTGCAGTGCATGATGCAGTATCTGGAGGGGGTACTTGGTCCCCAGGGCAGCCTGGAAGGCATGTTTGATCAGGGTGATGGAGGTATCCCTCTGGGAGTGACAGACACCACTCAGCTGCTCAGAGACAGACATGAGCTCGGGAGGGACATCCTTGCCTAGGCTCATTAACAATACCGTCCTAATACAGTCACACACACACATTATGAACACACACATACATTATGAGCACACACACAACAAAGAGGAGAACAGTGGTTTGAGTTTAAATGTTTCAAGTTGGAGCGATGTTGAATGATTTAATCACGGATGGTCTGTGTTGACGTACATAGTTTTGGAGTGATTGGTGGTGGTGGTCAAGCCCTGTTCTTCTCTCACTAGTCTTTGAAATGAGATACCTGGTGGAAATACAGTATAAGTGATGGTGTTACCTTTTGTATTGTTTAAACCAGGGCTCTCCAATCCTGTCCCTGGAGAACTACCCTCCTGTAGGTTTTTGATCCAACTCCAGTAACTATCCTGATTCAGTTTATCAACCAGCTGATTATTATAATCAGGTGTGCTAGATTAGGGTTGGAGTGAAAACCTACAGGATGGTAGTGTTGGAGAGCCCTGGTTTAAACAATAGTGCCTCCATGTGGAAGAAAATGGAACTTGAATCAGGACAGTGACAAGTGACATGAGATGAGACCCAGACCAACAGGAAGGCTGTATAGAGTCTAGGGTTCAATACCTGGCACCCTGAGCTCCTGCTGGATGAGGGAGAGCAGGTGTCGGCTGGCGCTGCAGCAGGGCTCTGGCCAGGACAGGAAACAGTGGAACACCTCACAGGCCTCCTGCAGCACCCCAGAGTCAGAGGAGAAGTGAGGGGTCTGAAACAGAGGAGAGATACTTACTGGATCATCTGAGAACTACGGTACATTGGACTGGACTGAGTCTGTCCTCACGTGGGTTTCTGGTCATGGTTGGTGGTGATGATGAGTTTCTGTGGTGTGGCGGTCTACTGTATCTGGGCTCACCTGCAGAAGAGTGGAAGAGAACAGGAGAGCCAGTGGGACCACCAGCTCATCCTGGGACTGTTCAAGGACCTACAGAATATAGAATTACATTACAGCTACATTACAGCTCCATTACAGCTCCATTACAGTTACAGTGCCTTGCGAAAGTATTCGGCCCCCTTGAACTTTGCGACCTTTTGCCACATTTCAGGCTTCAAACATAAAGATATAAAACTGTATTTTTTTGTGAAGAATCAACAACAAGTGGGACACAATCATGAAGTGGAACGACATTTATTGGATATTTCAAACGTTTTTAACAAATCAAAAACTGAAAAATTGGGCGTGCAAAATTATTCAGCCCCCTTAAGTTAATACTTTGTAGTGCCACCTTTTGCTGCGATTACAGCTGTAAGTCGCTTGGGGTATGTCTCTATCAGTTTTGCACATCGAGAGACTGACATTTTTTCCCATTCCTCCTTGCAAAACAGCTCGAGCTCAGTGAGGTTGGATGGAGAGCATTTGTGAACAGCAGTTTTCAGTTCTTTCCACAGATTCTCGATTGGATTCAGGTCTGGACATTGACTTGGCCATTCTAACACCTGGATATGTTTATTTTTTAACCATTCCATTGTAGATTTTGCTTTATGTTTTGGATCATTGTCTTGTTGGAAGACAAATCTCCGTCCCAGTCTCAGGTCTTTTGCATACTCCGTTAGGTTTTCTTCCAGAATGGTCCTGTATTTGGCTCCATCCATCTTCCCATCAATTTTAACCATCTTCCCTGTCCCTGCTGAAGAAAAGCAGGCCCAAACCATGATGCTGCCACCACCATGTTTGACAGTGGGGATGGTGTGTTCAGGGTGATGAGCTGTGTTGCTTTTACGCCAAACATAACGTTTTGCATTGTTGCCAAAAAGTTCAATTTTGGTTTCATCTGACCAGAGCACCTTCTTCCACATGTTTGGTGTGTCTCCCAGGTGGCTTGTGGCAAACTTTAAACAACACTTTTTATGGATATCTTTAAGAAATGTCTTTCTTCTTGCCACTCTTCCATAAAGGCCAGATTTGTGCAATATACGACTGATTGTTGTCCTATGGACAGAGTCTCCCACCTCAGCTGTAGATCTCTGCAGTTCATCCAGAGTGATCATGGGCCTCTTGGCTGCATCTCTGATCAGTCTTCTCCTTGTATGAGCTGAAAGTTTAGAGGGACGGCCAGGTCTTGGTAGATTTGAAGTGGTCTGATACTCCTTCCATTTCAATATTATCGCTTGCACAGTGCTCCTTGGGATGTTTAAAGCTTGGGAAATCTTTTTGTATCCAAATCCGGCTTTAAACTTCTTCACAACAGTATCTCGGACCTGCCTGGTGTGTTCCTTGTTCTTCATGATGCTCTCTGCGCTTTTAACGGACCTCTGAGACTATCACAGTGCAGGTGCATTTATACGGAGACTTGATTATACACAGGTGGATTGTATTTATCATCATTAGTCATTTAGGTCAACATTGGATCATTCACAGATCCTCACTGAACTTCTGGAGAGAGTTTGCTGCACTGAAAGTAAAGGGGCTGAATAATTTTGCACGCCCAATTTTTCAGTTTTTGATTTGTTAAATTTTTTTTAAATATCCAATAAATGTCGTTCCACTTCATGATTGTGTCCCACTTGTTGTTGATTCTTCACAAAAAAATACAGTTTTATATCTTTATGCTTGAAGCCTGAAATGTGGCAAAAGGTCGCAAAGTTCAAGGGCGCCGAATACTTTCGCAAGGCACTGTACATTACAGCTACATTACAGCTACATTACAGTTACATTACAGTTACATTACAGCTCCATTACAGCTACAGTAAATTACACAGATGTAGAACAGTTCATTACATGGAGAGCCATACCTCCCGTGTTTTCCTCAGAATCTACTACAGCTTGATGATTAAGTTTCGTGGATCTCTCTTCACTAGTTCCTCTAAACTACAGCGGTTTATGCACAGGCCAGCTAAACACACAGACAAACACACGATGTAGGACAAATATACTCTTACCTCCACTTTCAGTATGAATGGTGGTCAAATCCCCCCCCAAAATCACACTGTGTACATAACATTGACACTGTGCTGTCCATATTTAATACCAGTTTATTTAAGGGGTTGTGTACAAATGTAAAGCACTTATATCACATTATAAACTGGGTGGTTCCAGCCCTGAATGCTGATTGGCTGACAGCCGTGGTATATGAGATCATATACCATGGGTATGACAAAACACTTACTTTTACTGCTCTAATTACATTGATAACCAGTTTATAATAGCAAAAGGGCACCTCTGGGGTTTGTGGTATATGGCCAATATACCACAGCTAATGTAAGAACAGCCCTTGGCCATATATAGTGTCTTGCAAAGGTATTCACCCCCTTGGCATATTTCCTATTTTGTTGCCTTACAACCTGGAATTAAAATAGATCTGGGGGAATTTGTATCATTTGATTTACACAACATGCCTACCACTTTGAAGATGCAACATATTTTGTGAAACAAACAAGAAATAAGACAAAAAAATTCAAACGTGAGCGTGCATAACTAGTCAATTACAGCTGCAAGTCTCTTGGGGTATGTCTCTATAAGCTTGACACATCTAGCCACTGGGATGTTTGCCCATTCTTCAAGGCAAAACTGCTCCAACTCCTGCAAGTTCCTGCTGGTGTTCAGCAATCTTTAAGTCATACCACAGATTCTCAATTGGATTGAGGTCTGGGCTTTGATTAGGCCATTCCAAGACATTTAAATGTTTCCCCTTAAACAACAAGTGTTACTTTAGCAGTATGCTTAGGGTCATTGTCCTGCTGGAAGGTGAACCTCCGTCCCAGTCTCAAATCTCTGGAAGACTGAAACAGGTTTCCCTCAAGAATTTCCCTGTATTTAGCACCATCCATCATTCCTTCAATTCTGACCAGTTTCCCAGTCCCTGCCGATGAAAAACATCCCCACAGCATGATGCTGCCACCACGATTTTCTCGGGGTGATGAGAGATGTTGGGTTTGTGCAAGACATAGTGTTTTCCTTGATGGCCAAAAAGCTCAATTTTAGTCTCATCTGACCAGAGTACCTTCTTCCATATGTTTGGGGAGTCTCCCACATGCCTTTTGGCGAACACCAAACATATTTGCTTATTTCTTTCTTTAAGCAATGGCTTTTTTTTGGTCACTCTTCCGTAAAGCCCAGCTCTGTGGGGTGTACGGCTTAAAGTGGTCCTATGGACAGATAATCCAATCTCCGCTGTGGAGCGTTGCAGCTTTTTCAGGGTTATATTTTGTCTCTTTGTTGCCTCTCTGATTAATGCCCTCCTTGCCTGCTCTATGAGTTTTGGTGGGCGGCCCTCTCTTGGCAGGCTTGTTGTAGTGGCATATTCTTTCAATTTTTTTTATAGTGGATTTAATGGTGCTCTGTAGGATGTTCAAAGTTTCTGATATTTTTTTATAACCCAACCCTGATCTGTACTTCTCCACAACTTTGTCCCTGACCTGTTTGGAGAACTCCTTGTTCTTCATGGTGTTGCTTGCCTGGTGTTGCCCCTTGCTTAGTGGTGTTGCAGACTCTGGGACCTTTCAGAACAGGTGTATCTATACTGAGATCATGTGACACTTAGATTGCACACAGGTGGACTTTATTTAACTAATTATGTGACTTCTGCAGTTAATTGGTTGTACCAGATCGTATTTTCGGGCTACTTAGCAAAGGGGGTGAACACATATGCACAAACCACTTTTCCATTTTTAATTTTGTAATTTTTTTAAACAAGTTATTTTTTACATTTCACTTCACCAATTTGGACTATTTTGTGTATGTCCATTATATGAAATCCAAATAAAAATCCATTTAAATTACAGGTTGTAATGCAACAAAATAGGAAAAACACCAAGGGGGTGAATACTTTTGCAAGGCACTGTACCACACCCCCTGTGCCTTATTGCTTGATTGTCACTCAGGAGTGCTGTGATACAGCCTGATGCTTCATAGATTTGTTCATTTTGAGTGACTTAGGCCCTAGAAATGATCTAAATTTCCTGTTTGACGTGTGACCTCTGTGTCACCTCTTTCCTTTCCCGTTTGACTCATGGCAAAACTAGATGACCCAACATTTTAACACTGTTTCACAACAATGGGAGTATTTTTTATGAATGAAAATACAGATGATTGACTACATAACCAATGCACCACATTCATTACCATTCAGACGTGAAAGTGGTGAAATTTCACACTGATTAATCATATCCGGAGATTACATTTGGATTTTGAGATGTCTGAACTTCCTTCTTAAGAGATGTGCTTTTCAAAGACCATTAGATCAGTAAATCTAAGTGATGAGGCTTACCGTTCCAGGGCTATGTGTTGGGAGAGCTGTGGCCCAGGCCATAAAGGCACCTGTCCACGCCATGGTGCATACGGTCCTCTGTGCACGAGGTGTGCTCCATCTTAGATCATCTCCTGCAGAAGCATCACAGGATTTCCAGTAGTTGAACAACATTGGCGTTTTTTTCTTAATTACTTGCAACCACAAGTGTTTGTTCTGTGGATGACTAAAAGCTGTAATAAATAAATGGTGATGGAGAAGTCTATCAGAAAAGAACACTTCCATGTTTCAGCAGTGTGAACTCCCCTGGCTCTTTGTTAATCCACAGACTGATGATCAGATTGGGCATATATTAAATAAGAGCCTTAGGCCCAGAGTAAAGCTGTTGTGACCTCCCACACAGACCTGGGTCCCCATGGGGCCCTATATTTAGCCTGGAGGGTCTCTTTCTTCATGTATGCAGACAGGAAGATGTCATTGTGAAGTACAGCTGGGGTCCAAAGACAGCCCTGCGACAGTTGCCATGCAACAGGGACTGAGATGTCAATAGGAAACTGAGGGTCACCTGTGGCAGAGCAAACAGGAAAAGAGCCTCCCTATTATAACTACTTGGAACGTGACTAAGGAAGCACTCCGAGGGTAAAGTTGATACCCTACGTGAGATGAGGAGATATTTAGATGTAACGGCAGTTGAAGATCACTCTGAAACTTTATATCATTACAGCCAGTAGTTTTGAAAATGATGCTCACGAGCCAAAACGGGTCCCTGTTTTTTGTGTACTATGTCATCCAATTGTGTACGACATCATCTATTTCGTGTGATGTTAGGAATTGTGCAATTTGTATGATACAGTATCATACGAATTTAGCAATTTCTGTGATGTGTTACAAATCCAATTTGTGCAATATGTTACATATTTGTTGTGCTTAAGATCCCGCAAGTGCATCTTTAAGGCAGGAATGTGATGACATGGAATAATTAAAATACATTGCCCTACTCACCGAAACCTTTCCTGTGCACACGTACCATATTTACAGTTGTGTTGTGTGAACTTGATGGTAGCTTTCACGTATACTACATCACCAAAAGTATGTGGCCACCTGCTCATCAAACATCTCATTCCAAAATCATGGGCATTAATATAGAGTTGTTCCCCCCTCTGCTGCTATAACAGACTCCACTCTTCTGCGAAGGCTTTCCACTAGATGTTGGAACATTGCTGCGGGGAATTTCTTCCATTCAGCTACAAGAGCATTAGTGAGATCTGGCACTGCTATAGGGCGATTAGGTTCTGCGCAGGCCAGTCCAGTTATTCCACACCGATGTCGACAAAACATTTCTGTATAGACCTCGTTTTGTGCACGGGGGAATTGTCATGCTGAAACTGGAAAGGACCTTCCCCAAACTGTTGACACAAAGTTAGAAGCAAATAATCATCTATAATGTCATTGTATGCTGTAGCATTAAGATTTCCCTTCATTAGCACTAATGGGCCTAACCCGAACCATGAAAAACAGCCCCAGACCATTTTTCTTCCTCCACCAAACTTTACAGTGTGTATCGTGCATTGGGGAAGGTAGTGTTCTCCTGCCATCCGCCAAGCCAGATTAGTCCGTCGGCTGCCAGATGGTGAAGAGTGATTCATAACACCAGAGAACGGGTTTCCACTGCTCCAGAGTCTAATGACGGTGAGCTTTACACCACTCCAGCCGACTTTTGGCATTACGCATGGTGATCTTAGGCTTGTGTGCGGCTGCTCAGCCATGGAAACCCATTTCATGAAGCTCCCGACGAACAGTTATTGAGATGAGGTTGCTTCTAGAGGCAGTTTGGAACTCAGTAATGAGTGTTGCAACCCGAGGTGTCAAGGATTTCCTCCTCTTCATCTGAAGAGGAGAGGCGAGAAGGATCGGAGGACCAATATGCGGCGTGGTAAGTGTCCATGGTTCTTTTAATATGTAAATGTACACATGAACACCACAAAACAATAAACATGGAACGTGTGAAACCCTAAACAGTCCTATCTGGTGCAAAGACAGTGACAGAAACACCCACCTACCAAGGACCAAGCGGCGTGGTAAAAGACAGCGACGACAGCAGCAGCAGCAGCAACAACAGCGGCCAGTATCACAGGACTCCTGGACATGGGAGGAGATACTGAACGGAGAGGGACCCTGGGCACAGGCTGGGGAATATCGCCGCCCCAAAGCAGAGCTGGAGGCAGCGAAAGCTGAGCGGCGGCGATATGAGGAGGCAGCACGGCAGTGCGACAGGTACGAGAGGCAGCCCCAAATTCTTTTTTGGGGGGGGGCAGACGAGGTGTGGTACTAAGCCAGGTAGCAGACCTGAGCTCACTCCTCGTGCCTATTATAAGCAGCGCATTACTGGTCAGGCATCGTGTTATGCGGTTAAGCGCACGGTGTCGCCAGTGCGTGCCCATAGCCCGGTGCGCTATAGGGCAGCCCCCCGAAAGTGCCATGCGAGTGTGGGCATTGTGCCAGGGCGTATGGTGCCTGCTCAGCGGGTCTGGTCGCCGGTACGCAGTTTTGGTCCAGGTTATCCTGCGCCGGCTCTGCGTGCTGTGTCTCCGGGCGCTGGGAGGGTGCAGTGCGTCCTCTGCCTGCGCTCCGCTCATGCCGGGCAAATGTGGGAGTGGAGCCTAAGGGAGAGGTGCGTGTAGTAAGCACTAGATCTCCCGTGCTTACCCACAGCCCGGTTCAACCTGTGCCTGCACTCTGGAGGGTCCGGGCTAAAGTAGTTGTCCAGCCTGGGGAAGTGGTGCCAAGGTTGCGCACCAGAGCTCCAGTGCTCCCCCACAGCCCGGTCCTTCAGGTGCCTCCTCCTAACACCAAGCCTCCTGAAGGTCTCCCGCAGCCCCACGCACCAGGCTGTCTCTCTGTCTCCTCCCTGCAGGTGGTCCTGTCTGTCCGGCGCTGCTGCCGGAGTCTCCCGCCTGTCCGGTGCCGCTGCCGGAGTCTCCCGCCTGTCCGGCGCCGCTGCCGGAGTCTCCCGCCTGTCCGGCGCCGCTGCCGGAGCCTCCCGCCTGTCCGGCGCCGCTGCCGGAGCCTCCCGCCTGTCCGGCGCCGCTGCCGGAGCCTCCCGCCTGTCCGGCACCGCTGCCGGAGCCCCTCTGTCCGGCGCCGCTGCCGGAGCCCCTCTGTCCCGAGCAGCTGCCCCACCTCTGTCCCGAGCAGCTGCCCCACCTCTGTCCCGAGCAGCTGCCCCACCTCTGTCCCGAGCAGCTGCCCCACCTCTGTCCCGAGCAGCTGCCCCACCTCTGTCCCGAGCAGCTGCCCCACCTCTGTCCCGAGGAGCTGCCCCACCTCTGTCCAGTGGGGTCATTGAGAAGGGTGGCCATGGTGAGAAAGCCACGGAGGCGGACAATAAGGCGGACTAAGACAATGGTGAGGTGGGGTCCGCGTCCCGCGCCAGAGCCGCCACCGCGGACAGACGCCCCCAGACCCTCCCCTATAGGTCAAGGTTTTGCGGCCGGAGTCCGCACCTTTGGGGGTTACTGTCACGTTCTGACCTTTATTTCCTTTGTTTTGTATTTATTTAGTATGGTCAGGCGTGAGTTGGGTGGGCAGTCTATGTTTGTTTTTCTATAATTTGGGTATTTCTATGTTTCGGCCTAGTATGGTTCTCAATCAGAGGCAGGTGTCATTAGTTGTCTCTGATTGAGAATCATACTTAGGTAGCCTGGGTTTCACTGTGTGTTTGTGGGTGTTTGTTCCTGTCTCTGTCTTTGCACCAGATAGGACTGTTTAGGGTTTCACACGTTCCATGTTTATTGTTTTGTAGTGTTCATGTGTACATTTACATATTAAAAGAACCATGGACACTTACCACGCCGCATATTGGTCCTCTGATCCGTTTCGCCTCTCCTCTTCGGAAGAAGAGGAGGAAATCCTTGACACGAGGACAGACGATTTTTTTGTGTGGCCTACCACTTCGCGGCTGAGCCGTTGTTGCTCCTAGACGTTTCCACTTCACAATAACAGCACTTACAGTTTACCGGGGCAGCTCTAGCTGGGCAGAAATTTGATTAACTGACTTGTTGGAAAGGGGGCATCCAATGACGGTGCCACGTTGAAAGTCTCTGAGTTCTTCCGTAAGGTTATTCTACTGACAATTTTCTACTTGACATTACTGTACTGGCCCTGGCCAGACTTCCAACCTCAGCAGAGGAAGCAGGTGTCACCCTATTGTCACCCTGTGACATTGTTCCTGTAATCCATGGTGCCGCCCGGAGGACTCCCACATAACACAGGGACAACAATATTGTACTGGGAGCAAAAATAACCGAGTGTGTTGGAGTACATGAAGCAACACCACGACGATCATTTTGTGACTTGGTTAAGACTGTTGTTGACAGATTGTGTGGATGGTATGTTGAAAGAGGAACAGGAAACGAAGGCTTTAGCAAAACGTTGCCTTTGCAGCAACATTTTTTGGAAGTTTTAGAAATTTTACACTTCTGCAAAATGGGCCGTTTTCTAAGAAATCTAAGTGACTGATCCTGGTTTGCACCAGAGGTGAGATCAGTGTTGTTGTTGGGTACAGAGGGTTTCAACACTGCACACACACTCAACTGCAGTTTTAACTCAAATCTTGAGTCTTAATTATTTTCCATTCCCAAGTCTTGAGTCACGACACACACCAACAAGTTCCTGCACAGTGTCTAAATTATTCTAGGAGAAAGGACCTGTTGACATTTCATCAAAGCAGTAGACCAGACACTGAGTGAAGATTGTTAAATCTTACCTGCAGCTGTCCTGAAGGGTATGTGTCATTCAGTAGTGTTTTGTACCCCAGAGGTTTTTTTCTCCCATACAGCTGTGGCTCACTAGTGGAAGGGAAATGAATACAGTGACCACATCCTTCAGTGTGTGTGCTGCCACAGCCCAATGAAAATAGATGATCCAAATGCAAAGTCAAGTGAGCATGTGTAGCTAAACAAGAACTGAATGAAAGCCATGTTGAGGAGGTAGTTGGCATTGTGGTGGTATGAGGACAGGGCATTTCAAATACATTTACCTCATTTGACATCTTGTCAAGAGATTGACAGCTTGTCAAAGTAATTAAGTAAGCCTACTTCTATCTAAGTATTGGACAGATTATAATGTCTGAAAAATTGCATAACATTGAGAACTTCTGGTCAACTGAAATTGTAAAGCATATTTGAATCCTTAAAGTTAGACCCAGCGATATGACATATGAAGTAGATGCAGAAAATCAACAGCATAGTGGGTGTCCACAAGATTAGCACAGCAAAGTCAAAATGGTCTTTATCATACAAATTCGTGAAAACAAACGTTTGCTTTTTGGTCTTAATTTAAGTTTAGGGTTAGTCATAATATTAGCAGTGTGGTTAAGATTAGGGTTAACGTTATGGTAAGGTTTGGGGTGGCAGTGGTTAGAGCGTTGGACTAGTAACCGGAAGGTTGCAAGTTCAAATCCCTGAGTTGACAAGGTACAAATCTGTCATTCTGCCCCTGAACAGGCAGTTAACCCACTGTTCCTAGGCCGTCATTGAAAATAAGAATTTATTCTTAACTGACTTGCCTAGTTAAATAAAAAAATAGCTAAAAAGTTTAAAATAGGAGGTGTTTTAGCCATAATTATGACTTTGTGGCTGTGGTAACTCGTGATGACCAGCAGTGGGTCAATTTCCGCAACAACTATGAGCGTTGAAGTGCGAGGCTCAATTGCACTGCTGTTTTGGTGCCCTGACTAATACGCTGTGAACAGCCTGAAGCGAACCCAATGCACATGCGCTGTGTGTGATTGTTGGAGAGCGAAGTCTTGCATCTCGCTCCTCTCAATATCTGGCTTTTAACTAGATGGGATGCCGCTTTTCTCAGATTTGACTTTTCATAGCAGGTTAGGAGAATTTACGCGAAATGTTAGGATAATTAACGTAGGATAATTATGTTAAGGTTAGGAAAAGGGTAAGGTTAGCTAAAAAATGTATTTGACAAAAGTTGTAATCCTTCTAGCCATGACCACATATCTGCTTGTGGCGACATCTTTTCGCTGAGTCTACCTTTAATGTTTTAATGTTTTAATGTATGAAAAAATTTGACACACAAAACTTTTTCAACATGGGAAAATGTGTGGAACATTTAAAGGGATGTGACATTGGTTTGCTTTTGGCTCATTATTTTCCATTTTCCCAATCAAGCGTTTACTGAGCTTCAGAGTAAACAACAAACAAACGCGGGCACAGTCAGCAGTACTGTCTCAAGGATGGATTAAAATGAATTCCTTTATCGTAACAGTACTTCCCGCCACCGCACGATGTCACTGCCTGCGTGTAAATTTACTGAAGTTTGGCGGGACGACTATCGTTAAATTTGAGGCAAATCTGATTCCAACGTATCCTACAGATGTACTTCAATAATACGGTTAAGGCTGAGATGAAACCTGTTGAATTGGGACTTTTGTGAGATTCAATGTAAACGTTTTTTTGTATTATTATTTATCAGTTATATGGTCTTACCGGTTACAGGTGGTAATTTGAGAAGAACACTGAAGTTAGTCATTGGACCTGCCAGCTTTGTGATCTTTGAATAATTCAAATAAGAAGAAAAAACATCCTAATATCATTGTTGTTTTAATAAGATGATGTAATAAGCTGAATACAAACATATTTCAAATAAATTTGAGGGGAGGTATATTTATAATTTATTGTTACACACCAGTGGATGTCGTTGTTCTCTCTTTTTGCTCTGTGACCTCAAGCTCTGCTGGATAACAGGGTCTCACTTCTCTGTTCAAACAGTGAGAGCGTCAGAAAGGGAATGGGACAGACAAGAGACAGAGGTAGACAGAGGTGTGACTGAGAGGAAGACAGAGTCAGGGAAGCTAATAGCGAGCTGGTCCTTCCAATTTATGTCTAGAAACCCAGAAAAGGCAAACTAGCGGTAGATTTTCGTGCGTAAAAAAGAGAGTAGGCTGCCCTCTATATTCTTAAGTTTTACAACACTTCTCTTCCAGGCTGAACAGTTATTCGGAGGTAGTGTCCTCTGTGGAGTTTTCTTTGTCTCGTAAGATGATTTCATTCACATACATGTGCATGACTGTTTGTGTTCATTTGTTTATGTGTGGAGAACAAAACACAGAAATGTACATAGGCTATTGATTTAATATTAACATGTGTGAATATTCTGCTTGTTTGTCTTCACCATGGATACTTTCAGATGTAGACTAAATAGCATTTAAATATAGATGGTCACACACACACACACACACACACACACACACGCACATATATATATATATATATATATATATATATATATATATATATATATATATATATATATATATATATATATATATATATATATATTATTGGCTATTCGTTGTGTAATGCATGATATGATAATGTTCCTCTAAATCTATGTAACAAACATCTTAAATATGTCTCTCTTTTTCTACGACTACATTTCAGCGCAAGTGACACTAAAGAGCACGGATTACAATGATAAGGATTTTAGAGGTTTGGGTCACCTCGGTGGCCATTTCTCTGCTGGTTAAGGGGGCTCTTGGAGGTTATGGGATGAGTATGTTTGCTGCCCAGTCGTCCCCTCCAGACCCATGCTATGATGAGAACGGCAACCCCCGGAGGTGCATCCCCGATTTCGTGAACTCTGCTTTCGGGAAGGACGTGCGCGTCTCCAGCACCTGTGGAACCCCGGCCTCAAGGTACTGCGCCGTGACCGAGAAGGGTGAGGAGAGGACAAGGGATTGCCACACCTGCGATTCAGGGGACCCAAAGAAAACTCATCCACCTGCGTATTTAACTGATTTGAACAACCCTCATAACCTCACCTGCTGGCAGTCGGAAAACTATGTCCAGTATCCTCAGAACGTCACGTTCACTTTGTCATTGGGTAAAAAATTTGAGGTCACCTATGTGAGCTTGCAGTTCTGTTCACCCCGACCCGAATCTATGGCTATCTTTAAGTCCATGGACTATGGCAAATCCTGGGTTCCTTTCCAATTCTACTCTACCCAGTGTAAGAAGATGTATAACAAGCAGAATAAGGCGGCAATTACCAAGCAGAACGAACAAGAGGCGATTTGCACCGATTCTCACACGGACATGCACCCGCTGACAGGTGGGCTCATTGCGTTCAGCACCTTGGATGGCAGACCCTCGGCGCACGACTTCGACAACTCTCCGGTGCTGCAGGACTGGGTGACAGCCACCGACATCAAGGTTACGTTCAGCCGACTGCACACGTTTGGGGATGAGAACGAGGACGACTCGGAGCTGGCTAGAGATTCCTACTTTTACGCGGTATCAGACCTGCAGGTTGGCGGGCGGTGCAAGTGCAACGGTCACGCTTCAAAGTGCGTTAAAGAAAGGGAAGGAAACCTGGTATGCGAGTGCAAGCACAACACCGCGGGGCTGGAGTGTGACAGGTGCAAACCTTTCCATTATGACCGTCCTTGGCAGCGCGCAACCGCAAGAGAGGCAAACGAATGTGTTGGTAAGTCAGCTATTTACCTTAATAACTCAAAGCTTTGCGCTATAACGTATTTTTCGAGATTTAAATGTACTTTCTAAATTGCAAGAATCATAATGATCTAAAGTATTTTGTGTGATTGCGCAGGTTTCTCATTATGCCTAGAAAAACGCATTTTACGCATAGTCTAACGCAGACCTGATTTGTTCATTATTCCGTTTCTTAAATTCAAATTCAATTTAAGCATCTCACATTGATCCAATATGAATTAGGCTTTGTAAACCACCGATTGTTTTGGCTAATTCGTTTTATTTAAATCGTTTAATTGTGTCAAATAAAACAAATGCACCGTGCATTCGTAAATTACACCAGTAAATTAATTACCCTGTTCAAATATGCCCTATTTGATAACGAATCAAAATGGCAAAACCACAGTAATTGTGAGGAGGGGATTTTATTCAGGTATATCAACCAATTTGTCAGAAAGTCAGCATAATGTATATCAAATGTTGTCGCCTATAACCATATTATTGTGTTAATGTAAAAAATGGATTTTGTTAAAAATTATTTAATTAAATGCTTTGAATTTAATAAAGTGAGGCCTGGTCCGTGTTTCAAACTTTGTTTTTATAACTCAAACCACCATACAAAAATGGAATGGCATAGTTAGTTTAATTTACAAACAGTTACCCACGTAAAACCAAACGCTGATTAGCTACACATTGCAACGATTTGTGCAAAACGTAAATCAAAACCAAAATACAGATTCTTTGAAAAAAATGTAACCACTATGTGTTGGCCTAATTACATTTTTAAAAACGTTGTTTTGTGATATCATTTGTTACACTCATGTCAAAATGCACTGTAATACTCATCAACTTTTGACTAGCCTTGAATTAATTAACATTTAAATCTCCTCCTTTATCTTCATCCTCCTTTAAAAATAATGGACAATATTCAATTCATGAATTGAATAGTATTTCATCTCCTGAATTGACTGAGTTGACACCAACCATGCCAAAGACATGTTTGGATAGTTTAGAACAACTCATCATAGATATAAGTATGTAACCACATAAATCATTGGAGAGTAAAATGGTTAGATATTGATATCAACAAATGGAAATACCCCCCCCAAAAAAAAACTTTTTTTTTAACATGTCATCTTTGCACACTATCCATTTTGCATTTTGGAGGACTTGAAAAACACATAATTACTGTGTAGTCTAAATGCTTTAACTAGGTTTATATTTTACTCTCAGAAATGAGTTCCCCCAAAGGAAGTGCGGGTGCCCAAGTGCCGAATTGCAGTTTGAGCAGCGTTTCCAACTGTAGTAGCAGTTCAGTAGGAAGGAAACATTGCCGAGGCAGAGATAGACCGCAGAGTTATGTTGTGTTTCCGACTGTAGTAGCAGTTCAATAGGAAACATTGCCGCTGCAGAGATAGACCGCAGAGTTATGTTGTGTTTCCGACTGTAGTAGCAGTTCAGTAGGAAGGAAACATTGCCGAGGCAGAGATAGACCGCAGAGTTGTGTTGTATTTCCGACTGTAGTAGCAGTTCAATAGGAAGGAAACATTGCCGAGGCAGAGATAGACCGCAGAGTTATGTTGTATTTCCGACTGTAGTAGCAGTTCAATAGGAAGGAAACATTGCCGCTGCAGAGATAGACCGCAGAGTTATGTTGTGTTTCCGACTGTAGTAGCAGTTCAGTAGGAAGGAAACATTGCCGCTGCAGAGATAGACCGCAGAGTTATGTTGTATTTCCGACTGTAGTAGCAGTTCAATAGGAAGGAAACATTGCCGCTGCAGAGATAGACCGCAGAGTTATGTTGTGTTTCCGACTGTAGTAGCAGTTCAGTAGGAAGGAAACATTGCCGCTGCAGAGATAGACCGCAGAGTTATGTTGTGTTTCCGACTGTAGTAGCAGTTCAGTAGGAAGGAAACATTGCCGCTGCAGAGATAGACCGCAGAGGCATGTTGTGTTTCCGTAAGCAGGTGCTTTTACCAAATTGAATGGGCGATTAAGCTGGTTTTATTGGCATTTTTGGCACATAGAGAATAAACTGCCACTTTGGGCCAAGTCAACTATTCAGAGAGGGACAAAACACGAGGTACTTTGAAACCAGAACTAAGTTTAATTCCATCAGTAGAGTATATTTTTCAACAGATCTGGGTGCTTGTATCAACAGTACCACACAGCATATACACAGAACCACACAGAACAAACCTCATCTATAGTGAAACAAAACCTGGAAAAGAAACAAGTTCTGACACCGCCATTGTTTGTTCAATGACACAGAACAAGTGAACAAGTTGTTCCCCTTGCCCTCTGCATTTTGCCTGTGCAAGGCCAGCATGTCAGTGTGTTTTACTGAAACAAAAGGTTATCACTTGTGGCATCCATCATGATGTCAGTATGAGGCCCCTTTCACCACCTCACTTTCTTTGTCAGCAGTGTCATTAGATAAAGCGTCAGAACAGGCAGAATAAGCATGCAGTCCAAGGGAAGGGAAGGGAATAATAAGGGTGGCTTGACACCTCGTTGTGTGGAATGGGCGAGGGAGGCTGTTATTCACTGGGCTACAGCCCAGCTCAGTGGTCTGGCTAAAGGGGCTCAGAATGGCTACTGCTAATGATCTTTCTGGGATTCCGGTTGGCCCCTGACTTTGAGTACTATCAGAAAGACAGAGAGAGAGGTTGAAAGACAGAGAGAGAAGTGGAGAGACAGAGAGGTAGAAAAACAGAGAGAGAGGTGGAGAGACAGAGAGATGGAAAGACAGAGCGAGAGGAGGAGAAATTGAGAGAAGTGGAGAGACAGAGAAGTTGAGAGAGAGAAGTGGAGAGACAGAGAGAGAGAGAGGTGGAGAGAGAGAGAGAGAGTGAGAGAAAGAGGTGGAGAGAGAGAGAGAGGGGGAGAGAGAGGGAGAGAGAGAGAGAGAGAGAGAGAGAGAAGTGGAGACGGAGAGAAGTGGAGAGACAGAGAGAGAGGTGGAGAGAGAGAAAGAAGTAGAGACAGAGAAGTGGACAGAGAGGTGGAGTGAGAGATGTGGAGAGAGAGAAGTGGAGAGACAGAGGGAAGTGGAGAGAGAGAGAGGTGGAGAAAAAGAGCTAGGTGGGGAGACAGAAAGTGAGGTGGAGAGACAGAGATAAGTGGGGAGACAGAAAGAGGTGGAGAGACAGAAAGTGAGGTGGAGAGACAGAGAGAAGTGGGGAGACAGAAAGAGGTGGAGAGACAGAGAAGTGGGGAGACAGAAAGAGGTGGAGAGACAGAGAGAAGTGGAGAGACAGAGAGAAGTGGAGAGACAGAGAGAGGTGGAGAGAGAGAGAGAAGTAGAGACAGAGAGAAGTGGAGAGAGAGGTGGAGTGAGAGATGTGGAGAGAGAAGTGGAGAGACAGAGGGAAGTGGAGAGAGAGAGAGGTGGAGAAAAAGAGCTAAGTGGGGAGACAGAAAGTGAGGTGGAGAGACAGAGATAAGTGGGGAGACAGAAAGAGGTGGAGAGACAGAATGTGAGGTGGAGAGACAGAGAGAAGTGGGGAGACAGAAAGAGGTGGAGAGACAGAGAAGTGGGGAGACAGAAAGAGGTGGAGAGACAGAGAGAAGTGGAGAGACAGAGAGAAGTGGGGAGACAGAAAGAGGTGGAGAGACAGAGAGAAGTGGGGAGACAGAAAGAGGTGGAGAGACAGAGAGAAGTGGAGAGACAGAAAGAGGTGGAGAGACAGAGATAAGTGGGGAGACAGAAAGAGGTGGAGAGACAGAGAGAGGTGGAGAGACAGAGAGAAGTGGAGAGACAGAAAGAGGTGGAGAGACAGAAAGAGAGGTGGATAGACAGAGAGAAGTGGAGAGACAGAGAGAAGTGGAGAGACAGAGAGAAGTGGAGAGACAGAAAGAGAGGTGGAGAGACAGAGAGAAGTGGAGAGACAGAAAGAAGTGGAGAGACAGAGAGAAGTGGAGATACAGAGAGAAGTGGAGAGACAGAGAGAGGTGGAGAAACAGAGAGAAGTGGAGAGACAGAAAGAGAGGTGGAGAGACAGAGAGTGAGGTGGAGAGAGAGAAAGTTGAGAGAGAGAGAAGTGTAAAGACAGAGAGAGAGAGCTAGAAAGATAGACAGACAGTGATGGAGAGACAGAGAGATGGAGAGAGAGAGGTGTAGAGAGAGAAGTGGAGAGAAAGAGAGAGATGTGGATATGGGTGAGTAGTTGGCTACACTGCAGGTGCTGCACTGGGGAAGTAAAACCATATCCATTTCCCATGTGGCTTTGCATGCGGGGAGGCCATCATATTTAGTGGAAATGCATTCTTATTGGCAGCCGTTACCCTCTCATTGCATTCCCATCCAATGATGTGGCACGCAAAGCAAGTTAGTTCATTTAAACCAAATTAAAATCTTCCTGATTTGATTTGCCTTTCATTTTGCGTCTTAGATGCTATGAGAAAATGCATCTCCATGATCAGCTTAATCTGTTGCCACCACACCCCCAAAGGCCAGTGATTGGTTTATCATTGAAGAGATAAATGAAGGAGATAAATACACACAGAGAATTGGCTCCTCCCTGACCATCAGGTTTTCTCTTCCAGAAGAGGCACATCTCTTAAATTCATCCCAGCTGCTTTGTATTCCAACCATGCACAGCGTAGCATTGACCCTTTTGCGTCAGACCTACTCTGCTCACTTCGTTGACTGATGGGGTGTGAAGGAAACTGTGGGAAAGACTTGCCTGCCAAGTGGCTTTTGAGGCAAGTTGAAAATGGTAGCCTTAGTCACTCATACTTGTCATTTTGCACTTGTTCAATTTGAACTTTGTTTTGAACAGAGGTTAAATGCAACGCTATTATTTCATTGAGATGGGGCTTTGACCTTACCAGGCTTTTACAGTTGTGGAGCATTTGTGCATCCAAGCCTAGTTATTGATTTCATGTTCTCCTCTTGAATGTATGTTATAGGCTTTTGGCCCACTGATGTAGAGGGAGAGTTGGAAAATTCCTGCCAAGGCCTGGTAATTCAGCATGGCCTTCTTTTCTCTCTGAGCTGGGATTCTCTGGCAGAGGGGTAGTATCAGTCACAAGCCACTGGCTCCTCCGCCATGTTTGACCTGTTGCCTTACACAGATCTCTGCATGTGTCTAACCCCCCTAAACTATCAACATAACAAAGAGCCTGTCACAAAGAACCAGAGAGAGAAAGCAATTGAAAAGAAACTGTCCAACCCTATGGTTTATAGTACATACTGTATTACAGGAAAGGACAAAAGTGAATTTCCATGTAGATTGAAAGAGGATACAAACGACGCATGGCATGCACCTGTATTCCCTTTGTGACAAACCTATGAAACAGCCACACTCTCTCACAAGATGCTCTTTTCCCTATAATTGTAATCAGCATGTTTTGTACGCTGTTGAAAGTATTTGGCAGCTATCGAACAGAAACAGAAGTCATTCTTGGTTTGGACTGACACGTCTACCACCTACAGGGATGTTGAATTAGATGTGATTATATCAATATCCCACAGGCTCTCCTCCTGGGCGGTCCAGCACATACTTGGACCGACACTAAAAATAGCGTCAAAGTGTGCTGAATCTTTATGTGAGCTCTTAAATCACCCCGAAAGCCCCACTGGATTGCGTTCACTATGTCTCAAAGGGAACTGATTGGAGAGAACATTTTTAAAGTAGAAGTTCATATTCTACTGCAGAGGTTGTTCAGTCAAAAGACCCTGTTATAGAACACAGAGCTTTGTTTAAACTGTGATATCTCTGGTTGAGCTATCCCACCTGTCTGGTAAAAAGTGAAGAGGAGACAGGCTCCAACAAATCCCAGACCTCTGCTTTGACCGCATGTTGACGAGGCCTTCACTACGTGTGCAGCAGCTCAGTGAGTCTCTCTGCAGGCCTGTTCTTTCTCCATGTGGCTGACTGGGACCATTGACATTGACAGCTCAGTTCTTTCTCCATGTGGCTGACTAGGACCATTGACATTGTTTCTGCTGACTCCAGTCCGGCTGTCTTCCCCTGGGCTGCCAGGCTGGGTCGAGGCCGTGGCTGCCCACCATCTGGGTCTCATTCCGCTTCCTTTGTAGCCCATGTGACAGGAAAAATAACTTCTTGAAAAGATGATGTCATAGATGTTCTTGTAGAGGAACTCTTCGGCCCCAAGCAGCCATCATCTACTGCCAGGGGTTAGGTCCATCTGGATTTGGTGACATGTTTGTAGGTTTTGATTTTTCAAGTTATTAATCCCTATTTTGAATAGTTTTATATGATTGTTATTTCTATTATGTTAATAACCTTTATTTTGTCTGTTTTAACAAATACTTTGTTGGTTAAGGAATATAGCACATTAAGTGAAAGTATATTGGAGCAAATAACCACTGAAATGCTTTCACTTTATTGAATTACTTCCTACAATGTGATTTTCTGGATTTTCTTTCCTCATTTTGTCTAGTGTACCTTGTCTAGTGTACCTAAGTGTACCTATGATTAAAATTACAGGCATCTCTCATCTTTTTAAGTGGGAGAACTTGCACAATTGGTGGCTGACTAAATACTTTTTTGCCCGACTGTACATGCAGGAGAGCTTTCTGAGCAGTTAATCGGAAGCAGGTGGGTTGCAGCCAGGTCAGTATTGGGAGTCTCTCAACAGACAGATGAAGACACCTTTAAACGCCCCACTGGGAATAGAAGGTCAGTTAGACTGCACTTAGACTAAAATCATATCATTAGGCCCATGTGAAACCATGAGTATAGAGCACAGTGCCAGGGGGGAAATATGTACATTGTTTGGCCTCTGTGATTCTTTAAGGAAAAATTATGGTCTGCGCGTTTGTAGAGACACACTGTATATTTTTAAAAACTGTCAAATTTGCAGTCTTAAGAAAATTAAAGCATCTGCGGTCAATATCAGGAGTTCTAAAGGGCCACACGATGGACCTCTATGCTAAAAAGGTAATGAATAGCAGTACATTTGGGCTGTTACTCATTCCAAAACATCCCCAGACTAATTCTGTTCCATAACTGAAGTGGAAACTACAGTGTATCTCCATATGGTGGGCCTGCAGGACAGTCCTTTTGGCACATCAGCCTGTGTGCCTGTGGTGAGCTGGGAGGTTTCACTGTATACAGGGAGACTAAAAAACAAAGATGTATATTTCTGAGATCTCAAAATCCAAGCTCTGGTGGAATCCAGTGTCCTCTGGGCAAATGCTTCATGTTTCTTGGGATTTTGTTTTGTTGAGCTTATAATTCAAGACAGACATGAACGTAGAGCCAAAGAGGCTTTACTCTGCCTTTTAAGACAATAGAGAAAATATTCTATGGCTATGTTGTGGACGGCGGATTGGAGAGGTGGTCCTCAACATTTGGAAGGAAATGGTAGCTTTGGTTTAGGATTCCTTTTCTCTTGACTCTGACATCAGACGACCATGAGGGGTCATTTCACACTGCTTCAGGGTGTCAGAGGACACACAGGTCCAGTCTCTGTTTATCTGGGTGGGCACTGTCCTCTCTTCAGGACCTGAAACCGTCAAGTCATTGTCTAGTGTTACTAATATGTGATAACTGCTGACAAGTGTTGCAATATACATATCACAGGTCATATTACGAATGCTTGAGGTGCTGTATCACAAGCCAAGAGGAAATTGTAGAGACTGTATAATTGAGAGATCTCACAGTGAAAACGGAGACAGGTGGGTCTGGCAACTAAATGGAACAGCTGCACACGTTGCTAATCTGTGACCTCATTGTCTCTATGGGGTAACCATGCTGCGGTACATTAGTGATGCTGGGGGGTGGCTTAAATCAATGCAGGCTTAAATATACAAGGGTTCTCAATGGTCAACAGAGGAGAGGGATCACACAGGTAGAGCTGGGAGTCTGTCTACTATATATCCATCCTGTGTTGGCATATAAACTGTCCACCAGAATAAAATCTGCAGTCTTGTAATTCCAAAGTAGAGAGCAGGGGGATGTGGCAGATGGAGAGGGATTACATAGTGTTACACTGTTTGCTAGATGGTATTATCTTCTAGTGTCTGAAGAGAAGCCGAGGAAGAGATTGCCACTTCTGTCAAAACAAGCAAATATGCTATATTTATATCTGTTGATAACCGTGTGTGATGGAATGAATGTCTATTAGTTTGTTTATCTGTGTGTGTTGTTTGGGTGTATCTGTTGACATAGGCATGGGAACCTGATGTGTGTGTGTGTTTGCGTGTTTAACCTACATGGGTTTAACCTCCGCCACCCTCTGCCCGCCTTGGCTGCCACGGCAGTGGCAACAGGACCACCTAGTTTGAGTGTGAGCGCATGGAGCCCCTACGCGGCGCTGGAGCTGGGGAGTCTGGGAATGATTAATGGCCCAGTGAAATGACACGCTCCGCGCACCACCGCTCAGCTACAGACCCCCCACCAGCTCCCCCACTGTGCTGCCACCCAACACAGCCAGTACTGGGACGTTACCACCCCCTGCCCACACACGCACACACACACATACACACACACACACACACACACACACACACACACACACACACACACACACACACACACACACACACACACACACACACACACACACACACACACACACACCCTGTGTAATGGCATGGCTGGTTATCGCAATTACCCTATTACCTCAGCATTGTGAAACTCCCAGTAGAAGCCGACCTAACGGCCCTTGGGTGATGCCATCCTCCCTGTTGTTATGTGGATAGAAACTCCCAGTAGAAGCCGAGCTAACGGCCCTTGGGTGATGCCATCCTCCCTGTTGTTATGTGGATAGAAACTCCCAGTAGAAGCCGAGCTAACGGCCCTTGGGTGATGCCATCCTCCCTGTTGTTATGTGGATAGAAACTCCCAGTAGAAGCCGAGCTAACGGCCCTTGGGTGATGCCATCCTCCCTGCTGTTATGTGGATACAGGACCTTTTAAACTAATAGACAAAAACAACAAATGGCAACTAGCTCTATTATGGCTGAACGAAGGCTTGACTCATTAGAATCTGAGACATTCAGCAGGAGGCTTTTCATTTTCACTATGTCGTTTGCGTCAGAGCTAAGGAGTTTTTCAGCAACTGTTGCTTTTACACCAACAAACTGGACCAACAAGTCAAAGTAAAAATGTTTGACTGATCCATACTGTTGAATGGTAGTGTTGTATCAACACTCAAATCATTTCCGCTGGAAAACGTGTCTTCAGATACAGCAAAGCTTGTGTAGCTTCTAATTGTAAAACGTATCTCTGTTCAGTTTACATGTGCAGACTTCAGCAACTCTTCTCGTCCTCCTCATTAAAAACCACTTCTCTCCAGAACGACTTCAGCGACTCTTCTCGTCCTCCTCATTAGAAACGACTTCTCAGAACGACTTCAGCGACTCTTCTCGTCCTCCTCATTAGAAACGACTTCTCAGAACAACTTCAGCGACTCTTCTCGTCGTCCTCATTAAAAACCAGTTCTCCCCAGAACATTGTAAAACAAACAAACAGCAGACCCAATCACCGCCATGATAAGGAAATGGAATTGTTCCCACTTTTATTTATTTGTCCAAATAACTTCTACTTGGGCCTCTCCAAGGGTCTTCAGTACTTTTAAATTGATTTCAGTCACCCCTGACACAACACGTCTTTCTCCCATACCCCAGTGACCAATTCCTTTCTCCGAATAAGGAACCACTTAGTGGATTTAGGGGGAAATCCAGGGGGATAAATAGCAGTAGGATATAATCAGTAGGTCTTGAGGACAATGGCTACCAGACCCCCCTCCTTCCCCACAGAACTGTAAATATCCCTGTGTTCCATCTGCTGCAAGAAGTAAAAACCTGGGGATTCATCAATCGCACTCCTCCTCCTCCTCCTGCTGTGCTGTGTGGAGCAGACCTCTGTTCTGTTGGCTCCTGGAGCATGGAATCCTGCACAGGCAGAGGATTACGCAGCCTTTCATACGTCTTCCAGTCAAGGAGAAGATGGACGAAAACCAGGGAGGCTGTCATATACTCTGACCAGGGAACCAGCACTTGCCTGGGGTCATGGTCATTCCACACACCCCAAACCCTCAGGCGTTACTTTCTCCCACTCCTGCTGGTCCAAACCCACAGGCAGAGATAACATCCTCCCTGCCATGCTGATGTCTTGGGTGATGAACACTGAGTGTACACGTGTGCGTGTTTGTGTGTGCATATAATGTGTGTGCATGGGGTTGGTGAGGTGATGGGGATCATTGGCCTTCTTTTCACAACACTTTTCTTTATGCAAATGGTTTATTTTCCAAGATATTGAGCTTCGTTTCTTCAGGATAGTGAGTTTGAGATAGGGTATCTGGTTTCCTCATAGACGGGTGGGAAATGGAATGAGCTAAGAGGCCCAATAACAAACAGAGACCAAAGCCCAAGTTAGATTACGCTGTGATGAAACAATGGCAGAGTCTTGGCTCTGTAACACAATGTTTTGAACTTCAAGAGTGACATTTCCTCAACACGTATCAAACCCAAAATGGTGGACCTGACCCATCCCATCAACAGATGGAGATGATTCAAAGGAGACACAACCATTTAATGACCTTATAGGTCACAGCAACTTCCAGGCCACAACCTCAATGTCCATGTTCAAATCACAATGAACACAATAAATAAAACAGTGGCCAGTAGCTTCAGAAGGGTTTCCTCTCCGTATCTCAGGGAATTGCATAAATTACACCAAACCCTTAAAGTTAACATGTCGTATACACACTGCATTCCAGTTTAAAGTACCCCCACAATGATCATTAACTAGCCCTGGTTGACTTTTAAGCTTATTTTATTGTTTCATTCTAGGTTTGGCTTCTCACTTAAGAGCAGTTTCTTTAATGACGCTAAGTTTGTCTTGGTCTCCAATCACTCACAACTGACAGACAAATCAACATAACAAGCCTGTAGCATATAGTGTTGCAGTGAAACACATATTGGAACTGTCTAATCTGAATAAGTCATTGTGAAAAGCCAGACAGTTCTGTGATATCTTATCTGGAGACAAGTTGATAATTCTGACCTAAGTGAAAGTGACAGA
This sequence comes from Oncorhynchus tshawytscha, assembly GCF_018296145.1. Classification (NCBI taxonomy): domain Eukaryota; kingdom Metazoa; phylum Chordata; class Actinopteri; order Salmoniformes; family Salmonidae; genus Oncorhynchus; species Oncorhynchus tshawytscha. The sequence continues at coordinate 145,076 of NW_024609458.1, forward strand.
AATGACAGACATCAATGTGATGTAAGTCTATGTATAGGATTAAACTGGATCTGACAGTGATTGGAACCAGATGGTTAAAACGTACAGGTTAGATTGGTGTATTTTCTATCTGGCTCAGGATGTAGTTACTGTAGGTTCATTGGGTTCCCTACGATAACAATACGTTGGCGTGCAGAAGGAGGAACCCTGCCTTTTCCTCTTCAGCCCAATTCCATCTCCTGAAAGCCACCTAGCAACCAGAACAAACTTTGGGACTTTGGTGAAATTAGTATGAAATAACACAACTCACAATGACTTCTCAGTGTTTCCACGAAAACAATCATTAACAATTATTCCATAACATTTTCTTTTCTCTCGCCAGAATGGAACTGCTCAGTCCCTTTTCCCAAGGCAAGCTGGGAAAAGTGCTCAAACATTTCCTCATTTATCTCACATTATGAGCTTTCCACCTGTTTTGATTAATAGAGAAAGCTTAACAAGCCATGAAAAGGAAAGCCTCCAACAACACTGGGATAAGGACCTTTAATGATCCTCTGATTATTGAGAAATAAAATGGCTGGCCTGACACAATCGAAAACACAAAACATATTTGAGAGAGATTTTAACATCGGGAGTTTGCGTGGTTATAAATGAGCCCATGGAGAGAAGGGGAGAAAAGCCCATAAACATGTCAGGGTTACGATGGATCATCGTTTATGATTTACAGCACAGCGGATTTCTGCTCGCTCGCTACCCACCACGGGGGAGACAGTGTGGAGGGCGCGTGTGGCAGAACGCTAAAAAAATCCTCCTCGCGCTGTGGGGAGGATTGGACTGGAGCCCACCGCACTGCAGCCCCTCAAAATCCCAGAGTGCCCAGGGCAGGAGATGTTCACTGCAAGCTTTCCAGTATATCTCCTCTGGTCTGGAGACTGAATGAATGAGAGACTCCCCTCTGACCACACACTTCACCACACCAGAGCCTGTTTACATTCTGATCGCTGACACCTCCAGCCTCAGGACATGGAAGAAGAAGAAAGGTGAAAGGGACCTAAGCCAGGGTATGACAGAGGCTGTGTGTAGATGTTGTGTTCATGGATGTGCAGAATTCATTAATCTCCTGATCTGCATTGGCTGTTGTGGACCTTCTTTGCCCCCCTCTATGTCATGCCCACCTCACTACTACCTGAAGTTATTTTCACGCCCAGTAAATTACCCTGACGAAAGGTCCCCACTGTGGAGCTGCTGCATTCCAATAAAGCAGCGTGGAGGCTTGTTAACATCCACCAAGGAAGGGAAATCATAGGGGGAGGAATGGAAGGCAATGAAGGATGATGACATCTGCACCAGGAGAGGGTCTCTCCCTGGACCATGACCACATGGATCTCAGAAGGAAAGTCTCAGAGATGAGATGAGGAGTGGATGAGCTATAATGCCGCACATCTGTTGAACTGCCTGTCTAAAACCTGTGTATCGTCAGCATTGCACTAATCATTTCATGATCTTGACTCAGTAATAGTAAATTAACAAAATTATGTGACTGACTTGTGACCATATATAGTCACAAGTCAGTCAGTATATATATATATATATATATATATATATATAGTCACAAGTCAGTCAGTATATATATATATATTGTGCTGCGTTGGGCCTGGTGTAGTGGATGTTGCTATACACATTTAGAGTAAATCAAGAAGAACTTGAGCCGTACCTCTCATCAACTGACCATTGTGAAAGTTCAGGAAGAGTGTAAACTTTGCTTATTGAGCTTGGTAAGCAAGGATTTTACATCACCTCTCTCACAAACTCAAAGAAATAAACCTGGGGAAGGAAAGGAACAGCCTCCCTGTCAGTTGGTTTCTTCACTTACACACTGGATGTAATACAGTACAGTTATGACAATAAACACCTACGCAGACAAAATATAGACAAAGAAACCAGAAATTATTCATAAGATGATTACATCACCTATATTTTATTTAACTAGGCAAGTCAGTTAAGAACAAATTCTTATTTACAATGACGGCCTACCCCGGACAATGCTGGGCCTGGTGCATGGACTCCCAATCACATCCGGTTGCGATACACCCTGGAATTGAACCAGGGTCTGCAGTGACGCCCCTAGCACTGAGATGCAGTGCCTTAGACCGCTGCGCCAGCACTGAGGTACATTTCATGCTGTCGTGTTTCCTCACAGGTGCTGTACAGTACATAGGCCAAAGAGGAAATGCACCCCAGACGACCCGTCAAACCGACATCCCCCCATATACACTTGTTTATTTTCTCCCACCGCCCAGCAGCTCATGACACCACAGGATGCTCTGCCACTAGCACGTCAGCCTGATACTTTCATTCGAAATGTTATAGGCCAATGTTTTCCCACATTGACCGCCCAGGCAGCATTTCACATAAGTCACAATTACCCTTAGTGCGGTTGCTAACATCTAATGCACACGCTAAGTCTTAGCAACCTTTATCATTCATAAGTAGCTCCCCGGAGGTGATGAGGACTCCTGACTGTGGGGACCTGGAGTGTTTAAATAGAGCGTGACTCATTCAGACCAGAGGCCATGAGAATAGGTCTGTGGATTGGGAGAGTAGCAGTTTGATTGGGCTCTGTTTGATAGCGAGATCATTTCCACTGAGGTGTTCTCCTGCCTGCTCTTGTCCTGTTCCCAGCCCTGTGCAGGCAGGATAAATGGACTGAGATATGTTGCTCATTATATATTATTATTCACAAGACATGGTGTATTATCATTGGCACCACAACTAGTTGTTGAGGGGAGGGAGCAGACCTCTCTGGCTATTACTGATTGCACAATTATATCATTTTTCTGTTCCATAGTGTCAGGTCTTTTTTTCTTGTAGTTAGGGGTTAAGGGTTGTGATACAAATCAAATCAAATCAAATGTATTTATATAGCCCTTCGTACATCAGCTGATATCTCAAAGTGCTGTACAGAAACCCAGCCTAAAACCCCAAACAGCAAGCAATGCAGGTGTAGAAGGACGGTGGCTAGGAAAAACTCCCTAGAAAGGCCAAAACCTAGGAGGAAACCTAGAGAGGAACCAGGCTATGAGGGGTGGCCAGTCCTCTTCTGGCTGTGCCGGGTGGAGATTATAACAGAACATGGCCAAGATGTTCAAATGTTCATAAATGACCAGCATGGTCAAATAATAATAATCACATGCAGAACAGTTGAAACTGGAGCAGCAGCATGGCCAGGTGGACTGGGGACAGCAAGGAGTCATCATGCAGGGTAGTCCTGAGGCATGGTCCTAGGGCTCAGGTCCTCCGAGAGAGAGAAAGAAAGAGAGAAAGAGAGAATTAGAGAGAGCGTACTTAAATTCACTAGGGACAATTAGGAGGCCTGCGTCTTGTGACCGTAGCGTACGTGTAGGTATGTACGGCAGGACCAAATCAGAGAGATAGGTAGGAGCAAGCCCATGTAATGCTTTGTAGGTTAGCAGCAAAACCTTGAAATCAGCCCTTGCCTTGACAGGAAGCCAGTGTAGGGAGGCTAGCACTGGAGTAATATGATCAAATTTTTTGGTTCTCATCAGGATTCTAGCAGCCGTATTTAGCACTAACTGAAGTTTATTTCGTGCTTTATCCGGCTTTATACAGAACAGTCTCTGTGGGTTCATGTGTAGGTGATGTGCGGTTCTACTTGAGCTATTCTAAAAGGACAAGGCGGCATACCATACAGTAGCTATGCCTTTTCAATTGATAACACGAGCAAAGGAGTACTTGGGAAAGATGGCTAACACAAACATTGTCATTGAGATCAACAATGGTTTTTGAGAGGATTCCAATGAACTCTCAGACAACATGGATCCAACCCCACTTCTTGGCATCGTTTAGGCCAATTAACAATGGGTTTTGACAGTGGCACCAGTCACCACCCATCAAACTGAATACATTAGCATTCGCTAATGTCACATTAGATTAGCTAATGTTATGCTCAGAACAGGAGAAACACGGTTTAATTCTGCCTTCGTTCTTAGAGCACGGCTTGGCCTGACATTGGGTGGCTGTTTTTGTTGAGATGCCACGTGCCCGGTCGCCAGGCAACCGCTCTGTTTTACGAGGAGTTACTCACACAAAAGCAGGGGAGGCCTGATTGCTCAGCTAATTGATCTCCACCAGAGATCACAGAGCTGTGCTCGTAAAAAGAGAGCGCTCCCCATGACATCACTGCATAGCGAGGCGGAGGGGAGATGCCTTCCCAGACTGCCTCTGTGTGAGAGAGAGCCCACAGGGAGAGAGGGGTAGGGTGTCCCACTGAGATGGGGAGCAAGGAGCGAACACACACACTGCTATTAAACCTGCGTTAGTAGTGGGAAATGGGAGCCCATTAGGGAGGCTTTGTTGTTGCTAAACACGGCCACAGGGGTTGGTGGTGTAAAGGAGATCCTATTAGTCCTCAGGCACACAGTGCTGCTCAACATACTTCACTTCTGACATTTTGCTGCCAGGCCAAAGGGCCTTTATAAAGGAGTTTTCTGGAACATAGAAATTACCAGGTCAAAGGGCCTTTATAAAGGAGTTTTCTGGAACATAGAAATTACCAGGTCAAAGGGCCTTTATAAAGGAGTTTTCTGGAACATAGAAATTACCAGGTCAAAGGGCCTTTATAAAGGAGTTTTCTGGAACATAGAAATTACCAGGTCAAAGGGCCTTTATAAAGGAGTTTTCTGGAACATAGAAATTACCAGGTCAAAGGGCCTTTATAAAGGAGTTTTCTGGAACATAGAAATTACCAGGTCAAAGGGCCTTTATAAAGGAGTTTTCTGGAACATAGAAATTTGGGCCACTTGATCTAGGACACATAGAACAAGTGTTTTTCAGACTTTCAGTAAAACACAATGTACAGTCATTTAGAGTGCAAGTTCTCATTATGGTACACTATCATAGTCAGGGTCTTTCATGGTGTTATAAACATGAAACATTTGTGTTGTACTATACCACAAAGTTTAGGCAGTCTGATTCTTTTCATGACCATGTAGCGGCTCCTGAAGTTTACGTTTACCTTCAGTAGCAGGTCTTTAACATTCTTCGCGGTGTATTCTCTTGGCAAGAGTGATAGCTTAAAGCTGGAAGGTTATCCTACACTCTGACTTGGTTTAAGGCAAGCAGTTACTGATAAAATCAGCATTTATCTTTCTGAAGACTAAAAAGGGCTAAGCGTTTTGACCCATGCATTGGCCTTTGACATAAGAGGATGCTTGGGTCCTTGGGTCGAATGGAAAAGCATCAGAATCAAACACCATTTCATGACACAGAAATACATTTCATTAGCCTGGCTTATCTCTTCCATCTTCCATCTCAGGGCACAAAGTGCACTCTTGTGTGGTTTGGCAGGTCTTCAAAGGTTAAAGGTGAACTGAGTGATTGATCATCATGTCTCCCTCAGTGTTGTCATGGTAACCAAGCACAAGCCATAGCCCCCAGGGATTAGACATGTTGGGATTAGACATGTTTCTAAAAGAGAGAGCTACTGAATGCCTAGTGTCAGTGGTATGGCGTGAGGGGCCACTAAGGGGGACAATGCAGATGTTGGACCTTCCAGCGTAGAGAGGTCAGAGAGGTTTCCATTCAGTTCCTATAGTCGAGGAAGGAACTGAGACAGGTGCTGCTTCCACTGCAGATGAACCCCAGCCCCAGGGTTGTTCATCACTGCATCCTGTTTAAACCTCCTCCCTCACCGCCTCCAATGTGTGTCTCAATAATAACGAATCACACATGCTAAAAGTCCTCGTGTTGAAACAGTTGTCTGTCTCAACCTGTCAGCTCTGCTCAGACGGAGTCTTTATACGCTCTTTATCTGCACTCTCGCTTGTTTATTTATTTGTTAGCGTTACGCCGAGGTGACGGGTTGCTATGGAAGAACACCAGGGCCCTTGGCTGAATCAGTCCTCCCAATATGAGACGGTTCCATTTTTTTTCTTACAGTTTCTGTCTTTTCACCCCAGCTCAAGTCATCAAAAGCATTCCGGAAACTCGTAAAATGATTCATCATCTGGATAGCTCATTCCAAAGGGCCTTTGTTGTTTTTTCTCCCTCATCAAAATAGCAGCTGCTCCAGCAATGTGCAATCGAAATATTTATTGTAGGAAAATGTTGAGTATGTCTGGGGCTTGAAGCTAAGAGCATATGGGTGACTGATCTAACGGGAGTGCCCCACAGAAGACGTTCAGGGGCGTTTGTACCATTAAAGTCACGCAGTATGTATCAACAGCCCAGATGCACAGTTGTATCTTAATTCTGTGACAAATCCCTTGGTCCACAGAAATGGAGGCAAATTACAAGTAGTGTTTCGAGGCATGTCTGCTGATTTTTGCATGTTTTTGGCACCAAAATGTATAATATATGCGTTTCTCTATTAAACCAGATATTTGTGACAATGATGTATTAGAACTTCATAAGAGTAATGCAGGAGTGATTTTCAGCCGGTTGTGATGGCAACATATTGTATCATCCACTTAAAGCTATTGCTATAATTCTTAATGAGCCAAACAGTGACTTCCATGTCCCTCACATTGATGCCGATATGCTGTAATACCATAGGTTCTCATCCTTAATAAAACATAACAATTGATTCATTATGCTTTCATAAGTCAGGCATGCTATTAGTCACTTGTCATTTTTATTGATTAAGTTAAATAGTTACTTGACTTAACTATGACTTCATATATTACATTGCGATTTGGATATTTTGGGGGGAATGAGTGGGAACACTGATTTCATAAGTGCTTTATGAATGTTAATGAATAATTGTGACTCATTTTCTGAAGCTTCACCCACACACCAGGCAGGTGTTATGCAAGTATTATGCAGGCATCATGTAGGCTCTGTAACAAGCACTTTGAATGAAATGTCACAAGTTTATTTTACTCTAATTTCAACTAAAACCGTTTATTGGTCTAACTTCACATGATGTCAGGATTTGCTTTTACCAGCACATTGAAACAAATGCTGTTTAACAAACTGCATAGCTCATAAAATGTCCTATAAACATGTGCAAAGTATACACCTATTCTAATTGGGAAATCATTAGGTTCCTGAGGTCATGGCCAAACAAGACTTCAATAAACCAGACTTCAATAAACAAGACTTAAATCTCTGAGTCTGTAGTCTCTCACAGTTAAACCTGATGCCAAGCCACAGCACCGGGAGGTTTACAGTAACCAATGTGGTAGTTTCTCACAATTCGACCTGATGCACAGCCACCGCACCGGGAGGTTTACAGTAATCAATGTGGGAGTCTCTCACAGTTAGAGCTGATGCACAGCCAAACCCAGCGCTCAGAAATATCAACCTATTAAAATCAAGTGTTGTCATGGAAATAAGGCATTCCTAGACAAAAGGAACACCTATGTGAGAATGCTGTTCATTGACTACAGCTCAGCATTCAAGACCATAGTGCCCACAAAGCTCATCAATAAGCTATGGACCCTGGGATTAAACACCTCCCTCTGCAACTGGATCCTGGACTTCCTGACAGGCCGCCCCCAGGTGGTAAGGATAGGCAACAACACGTCTGCCGCGCTGATCCTCAACACTGGGGCCCCTCAGGGGTGTGTACTTAGTCCCCTCCTGTACTCCCTGTTCACCCACGACTGCGTGGCCAAACACAACTCCAACACCATCATTAAGTTTGCTGACGACACAACAGTGGCCTGATCACCGACAATGATGAGACAGCCTATAGGGAGGAGGTCAGAGAACTGGCAGTGTGGTGACAGGACAACAACCTCTCCCTCAACGTGAGCAAGACAAAGGAGCTGATCGTGAACTACAGGAAAAGGCGGGCCGAACAGGCCCCCATTAACATCAACAGGGCTGTAGTGGAGCGGGTCGAGAGTTTCAAGTTCCTTGGTGTCCACATCACCAACAAACTATCATGGTCCAAACACATCAAGACAGTGGTGAAGAGGGCACGGCAAAACCTATTCCCCCGTAGGAGACTGTAAATATTTGGCATGGGTCCCCAGATCCTCAAACAGTTCTACAGCTGCACCATCGAGAGCATCCTGACCGGTTGCATCACCGCCTGGTAAGGCAACTGCTCGGCATCTGACCGTAAGGAGTTACAGAGGGTAGTACGTACAGCCCAGTACATCACTGGGGCCAAGCTTCCTGCCATCCAGGATCTGTATAATAGGTGGTGTCAGAGGAAAGCCCAAATTAATTATCATAGACTCCAGTCACCCAAGTCATAGACTGTTTTCTTTGCTACCACACGGCAAGCGGTACCGGAGCACCAAGTCTAGGACCAAAAGACTCCTTAATAGCTTCTACACCCAAGCCATAAGACTGCTGAACAATTAATCAAATGGCTTCTGGACTATTTACAATGACACACCCTCTTAACTCTTTCTTGAACTGCACTGTTAGTTAAGAGCCTGTAAGTAAGCATTTCATGGTAAGGTCTACACTTGTTGTTTTCGGCGCATGTGACAAATAAAGTTTGATTTGATTTGGATACCTCGGAGAGAATGTGACAGGTATATGAATCTGCTCAGGGCACTGATGTTGTATTTTCCTCAGATCACTGACAAGGTGAGGATGAGAGGCTTGTTTGGCTTGGCACACAGCATCCTCTCATAATATGGGCCACTATCATTATGGGCCTTCAACTTACTGAGGGACTAATTGATCCCGGATAAACAATAATTCTCTGGAATTCCTTTCCTCTTCATCCTTGAACAAGCGCAGCATTCCTCTCAATACAAATCACACAACTCCTCTGTCTGCGACCTAGGAACACAGGCAGCCGTGTACACAGAGTGTTTGGTTAACATCAGACACCTGGTGACAGGTAGGTTATGCGTGTCTGTGGCAGGGAGGTGCTGAGTCCCTGCAACAATCCAGAACCTGCTATCAATACAGGGCATGTATGGCCTTGAGATTCTCTCACAGAACACAGAATATTAATCCACCTACAGCAAACTGTGGGATGATTCATCATGTCAGCATCTCACTATGCAGTATTACAACACTTGAAAATAAATAGATTGAAATGGTGTACCTCTAAGTATGTTTGACAGTGCTTCGAATAACAACAAAAAGGCCCTAGGTGTAGGCTACACTGCCAGGTAGGTAGCCACTGTTACGATCTCTATTATTGATGTGAAACTACAGAAATCACATTTCCTCCCGTAATTGGACAAAATGCACGTTCTTATTGAACACATATTGAAAACTAGGGATATTTTTGTTTGTTTCTTCACTTGTTGTTTTGTTGTCAGGCTTCCCAGTTGTAAACACAACAGTGTGTGTGTGATAGATGTTGTGAGGGATATTTTGGGCCAGCTGGTCTAAATATAGCTTATCGGTACTTGAGGCCTTGGCACTGAGGGACAATTAGCGGAGTGATTGGAGAGCCGGCCAGGGAAGTGTGTATGAGATAGCACAGTGCTCATTAGGAGAGGCTGAGGAAGGCCATGGAGATAACGCTTATTAATCACATGATGCAGACATTCTCTCACACACACACATAGACACCACACATAGTGGGTCACACACAGACTGAAGCAGTATTGTATACACACAGACCGCACAAAGACGTGCTGCTTGTCAAAGTAATAGGAGATCTGGCCTATATTGCATGCAGAATGCATGTGCCCAGATACTTACCTGGTATTTCTTATCTCTCAACTTTCATCTGGCTCACTGTGAAGATTAAAGTTACAGTACCAGAATACAGGTAACTGACAAAATAAAGGAAACACTTGAGTAAATGAGGTGTACAAAGTATATTGAAAGCAGGTGCTTCCACACAGGTGTGGTTCCTGAGTTTATTAAGCAATTAACGTCTCATGCATAACGTCTCATGCTCATGTTTAAAAAGCCCACTTACCCATTATTTTGGTTACCATGGCTAGAAGAAGAGATCTCAGTGACTTTAAAAGAGGGGTCCCAAAAGAAGCATGGGGCTTTTAAAGGGTGTGTGTGTGTGTGTCTCTCAGTCACCAGATCTCAACCCAATTGAACACTTACTGGCGATTCTGGAGAGGCGTCTGAGATGCGTTTTCCACCACCGTCAACAGAAACCCAAAGGATGGAATTTCTGGTGGAAGAATAGTGTAGCATCCCTCCAATAGAGTTCCAGACACTTGTAGAATATCTATCTGTTCTGGTGGCTCAATGCCCTTGACACTTTATGTTGGTGTTTCCTTTATTTGGGCATTTATCTGTAGGATGTTTTCCTTTGGTTAGAACACTAAGAGCATTCCATACCATTTCCCATTCATAAAAAAATCCCATTACATTTGTACTCACACGTCCACCCAAAGTGGAGATAACATCTGGGATAAGAAGGCGGTAAAGAGCAATGGGGAGAGAGAGGGAAGGGAGGGGGATAGAGAAGGAGGGAGGGAGCACGCTTCAAAGCTCCGGGGATCTGGTGTTCTCTGAGTGTGCTGATCGGCCCTGGGGTTTGAGGTGTGATAAGCCCATGACAGCTGCCAAACACCTCGGTTTGTGTGTGACTGTGCGTTTAAGCCCCAATTTAGAGGAAGCGGCTCTGAATCCCACCCACCTGGCAACCCTGGTCCCCAATAGCAGGTGTGAGTTGGTTGGTACGTGATTGGGAGCGCTGATGAACGTGTAGCATATGTGCCCTTATCGCTCAGATCTTGTGGCTATAACCTTAAGGCAGGGTGCACTGATGGAGAGATTATCCACAAATAACAAACCATGCGGGCTTCTCCTCCTCCAGCCCTATCACAGCAGTACGTGCCTGGATGAGACTAAAACAAAAAAAGCTCAAATGCAAGCCCAAAAAATGGAAGTTCTTTCACAGTGCTTTGGAAGAGAATATCAGTAGAGCAGAGGTGGAAAGTCCACCCTGGCTCTAACACACAGAGAGAACTGATGAACTGATGAATGAATCACCCGATTTAATTGGGAAGTTATCCCTCATATTGTTATGACAATAAAACAACTAAGAGAGTTAGTGAAGGCTGCGAGATCTGTGGGAAAGGAAATCTCTCTCCTAACATCCCTATGGGTCAGAGGTCAAATCTATAAGCAGGTGGAGGGGAAAGGAGAGCGTGGAGTCGGACCACACCATTTTACTCATAGAAACTGGATCGCTCACAGCCTGACCAATCCATCTGTTTTCATAACTCATTGTCTCCAACTGACATGTCTGAGCAGAGGACTTTGACCCACTGATGTCATTAAAGTAACAGTAACTTTCTCAGGGTCTCCATACACTACAGTTCACTGGCTGTTATTTGGTTCCCCTCCACTAGCTTTTTGGAAATTGGAAAGTAAACGTGGTCAACACCCTACCGTGATATACTGTACATGTGAATGAAATTGCTAAGTTCATCAGTTTTCAGTTCCAGCTTATGAAGCACTAGCTAAACTGCAAGGTTGCATGGTGGGAGTTTTTTCGTGTTGAGTGTTGAGGTTCAGGAGGCCAAAGTCTTCATTAAGTGGAGGCCAAAGTCTTCATTACTCAACACCTGTGTAAAAAGCATCCGAACGCACTGACCTCTGTGTTATTCTCCCCCTCGCCTCTCTTTCTCTCCCCCTCTCTCCATCTTTCTGCAGCCTGCCACTGTAACCTGCACGCCCGGCGCTGTCGTTTCAACATGGAGCTGTACAAGCTGTCTGGGCGGAGGAGCGGCGGAGTCTGTCTCAACTGCCGTCACAACACGGCCGGACGCCACTGCCACTACTGCAAGGAGGGCTTCTTCCGGGACATGTCCAAGGCCATCTCCCACAGGAGGGCCTGCAAAGGTAGAGTACCTGGGCTGGGTGTCTGCTGGGTGGGCTACTCAAAATGGCTGCATGACACCCAAACCTCACACTAGTTGATATTCTGCTTCAGTTTTGGACTTTCTTGACGTACCTGTATGTTGTTTGAAAACAGGTTGAATTGTTCTGCCATCATATCTACAAATTCAACAAATTATCAGCATGAAACAAGTCTTCCAACAATCTTTTGATAACTGTATTGCGTATTACTTTCCACAACTTCACTACTATTTATTATTATGTGAGACAGGTGAAAGATAGTTGTAAAGACAAAAGCTCCCACCTGTGCCAGTGTGAGTGTTGCTGACCTGTGTGACTCTGGTATTTGGAGTCTAGTGGGATTTCCATGACAACACAAGCAAAACAATGTGTGAGCTGATCCGCTGTATAGTTGAGTGGAAACAGATCTCGCTATCATCCCCCATCCCCACACACACACACACACTCACAGGTGTGAGCACCTAAGCCAGGTTTGAGTCCATGCTGTTCAGGATTAGTGTGTGAGGAGAGAAAAGCTTCACTCCCTCTGTCTCCCCTGCACCGTGGGGAGAGAAGCCAGGCTGAAGCACTGAGCAAACAAGCCGCTGTCACTCACACACACTTACATGCGCACACACACGTGTCCACACACACATGCACACACACACACGTGCACGCACACACATGCATGCAATGCACACATGCACACATGCACACATGCAATCACACAAACACCAGCACAAGCTGAGGCAGGTTTGAGTGAGTGGATTAATAAAAAGCATATTTTGCGCATTTACCTCAAATGCTTTAACTTCTACCTCTGTTTCTTGTCCAAGTCTCAAGTTATCTCTCTCAAATAGAGGTTACAGGATACAGTAATAACAGCATTTCTGTGGACAGAGCCTTTGAAACAATGTAGTTGACCTTTATCACTAAAGCAGGGGAGGATCCCAACACTCGGTCCCTAGTGACCACATTTTATTAGACTTTATTTGCTTAACTTGGAGAGATAATGAATCGCCCTGCATTTCTGTGAATTGAAACTGGGGAGGTGGAGAACTCAGAGGATTTCTCTGGGAAAAAAGACGAGTGGCTAACGATAGAAGTGAGATGTGCCATGGAATTCAGGAGTGCAGGAGTTGATTCAAACAGTCTCTTTGAACAAGCCAACCATTTCACCTCAGCATCAGATCCACCAACATCCCACATTACCCTGAACTGGATGACTTCTAGTCTTTCCAAAGAGATATAATACAACAATATCCTACACTCTTAGGAAAAAAAAGTTATTTGGCTGTCCCAATAGGTGAACCCTTTTTGGTTACAGGTAGAACCCTCTGTGGAAAGGGCTCTACCTGGAACCAAAAGGGTTCTACCTGGAACCAAAAAGTGTTCTTCAAAGGGTTCTCCTATGGAGACAGCTGAAAAATCGTTTCATGTTCTAGATACAGTAGCACCTTTTTTTCTAAGAGTGTAATATCCTCCTTGTATGAAAGACAGAATATTGTTTCAAGTCGTTTGTTTTCCGGTCCGATTACAACTTCTCAGTGTGCTGTATTACACTGGGACCCAGCTTGCGCTTCAGTGACAAGTGAGTGACTCTGTGCAGACCCGCATATTGTGGTCTCCAACCACAGCCGTGGCTGCATTCCTATTGGCTCAGAGCGGGTTCTCAGAGTACCTATTCTCCAGTGCCCTTCAGCCTGGTCCACCACTAATTAGTCACAGGAACTGCAACATATTACATTTCCTACTACAGACCACAAGGGACCTCCACTCTTAACTCATACTGACTATTCCAAGTCTCACGGAGTGAATGTATCAACACAGTCCACCATCATATATAAAAGTCAGCCACCGACTCAGACTGTTTTGGGGGTCGTTTCACAGTGGTGCCTGTCAGAGTTCACACCGAATTGGAGTTCAGGGCAAATGTAGTTCATGTTGTGCTGTTGTTCTTAACACATTTCATGGATCTTTTGCACTTCTTGAAAGTGACTAATGGTTGGGAGCATCATTGTTTCACTGCACGCTGCCAGTCCAAACATTTTTACGTCTATATTTGGGATGCAGTCAGGGGCGGGCAGAGGAGGAAGCTATGGGCAGGTTAGTGTTACAGAGGTTCTCTCCTTCCCTAATGAGCTAACCACATACAGCAACCTGTCTTAGGCTTTCTAGAGGGCTGTATCAGTAACCTGAAGGCTTCCAGCTCTGTCCCAACATTTACACTGTTCCATACTCTGGGATCAAACCCAAACAGCCTGATTGCTGTGCTCTCCTCAGGTGACAAACTCAGCGCTTTGTGACATCAGTTAGGGCCCATGGTATTTATTGTTCAACTCAGCCAACCATCTCGCTCTGCTGTTTTTGGACAGGAAACACAATGCTGTGCCAACACAGCCAGGAGGAAGTCTGCTTTCATTCTCCAACCTGAACCCCCAAAATGGAGGATCACCACTCTCTGAAAGGTGGAGGTTACAGAATAGACCCCTCCGCCATAAAGGCCGAAACACCAGCGTTGTGGAATGCCTCATGTTTTATTTCCCAGATGAACGACTTCATCCCTCATCAAGCGCAGTGTAAACACGGGTCTCGGAGCGCAGTGCGGCCCCCGGTGGCCCCCGGCGGCCCCCAGCTCTAACGGTTTGTTTTATTCCCAGTCCTCTCATCCACTCCGCCGTATAAGCCTTTCACCAGGCCCAGGGAGCCCACAGCAGTGGAGCAGCCACACGGTCCACTGAATTACACTCCCCCTCAACCACTCAGCAACTCTTTACCTCCACACCGCAGGGAGCTACACACACGCACAGGGAAATGAATGAACGTTTCCAGTTGGTTCCCAGTGTAGCACTCAGAACATTAAGAGCACAATGCAGTGGTGTGAGCTCAGAGGAAGAGGACTAGATGGTGGCGGTCGGATTGAGTGGAGACGCAGTGGTGCATCGCTATTGTGATTTGTGGTTCGTGGCATCTCTAGAAGTAATATAAAGAAATACAAAAACAACAGTTATTTTAATGTGGCTTTCAAATACAATCCCTTAAAACCCCTTAAGAAATAGACACACATCTTTAGAATACACATGGATGTTACCCACATGCCATCGGGAGGGACAAGAGTGACCTCATGTTTTTTGTTTTTTTGTTGTTGGTTCCACCCTGCATTAAAAAGTCATTTGGAAATGCTTTAGAAGATAATTCCCATGAAATCAACAGAAAGCAAGAGCAAGCCTACAGTTTCAGTCCATATACCGTACAGTTTAGAATCCTATCTCTAAATTAATGGGCATATTTATTGTATTCCTGACGTAAGAACCACAATAACATTCTGGCTGGGAATGATGGAGGACTTGATTAGAAACATTACTTTTCATTCATTTTTATTTATTTTTTGGCAGGATTATTGTATGCTGATTTTATTATACCTCAATAAAATGTGTCAAACAAACTTGACAAGATGTACTTATACTGCAAATTGAGTAGAAAGAGGATAGAAAAGTTTTAGTTTTTTTATTTAACAAGTGACTTCTAATATTGATGAAACCCATTGAATCCCAGCTAATAACACCCAACTCCAGCCTCTGTTGGTTGGACCACTTAAAGCTATTTTCAAATGACTCTTCAGCTACATACAACTCATACAACTCTAATGGAGAGAGCTGGGCTTCCACTTCAAACACAGGCTTTATGGTAAACGTTTGGCAGAGCACATGCACAAAACTAAATTCTCACATTTAATGTGCGATCTTCCCGACTAACAACTTAAACAGACGGCTTTGAAGTGTGTTCCACTCTCCCATTAATGGGGAACATTATTCAGGATATATTTGCGAGGAGCTCTTTGCCAAAAAGCTTTAGATTGTAAACTCAATCTGAGAGGAGCACAGGCTCTGCTCTGCCCGCCGTGGATCACAACCCTCCACAGAGAAAACACAAAGACTGGTCACACACGGCTTAAACACACACACGGCGCTCACACACACACACGACTCACACACACACACACACACACACACACACACACACACACACACACACACACACACACACACACACACACACACACACACACACACACACACACACACACACACACACACACACACACACACACACACACACACGGCTCACACACACACACACACGGCTCACACACACACACACACTGGTGCAGTCTCAAAGTGCTAACAGACCAGGCAGAGGAACTGCGCAGTGAATTGTAAATGTGATATTATTTGATAATGTAATATACTGTTCCTCAATACTCATGCCTGATGGCAAGGCCTACAATCGTTAAGGAAAAAGGGAGTAATTGTAACTTGTTTGAGGTCCCAGTCCCCCATCTGTGGTGGCCTGTGAGTCACTTTAAGGTTGTTCAAAGCTTACTTTGAAGTTCAGAGAGTCAACATTGGAGGAACGAGAGGCAGAGTGAATTGAAAAGGATGCCTTATGCCTAATTGGTTTTAAACCAATACTAGTGAAGACCTAACAGATTTCATCTACATTTTGTTGATGTCATCTCATCTCAGTTTTCTCCTGCTCTTTCCTCCTGACAGCGTGTGATTGTCATCCAGTTGGCGCAGCCGGCAAGACCTGCAACCAAACCACCGGCCAGTGTCCCTGTAAGGACGGCGTGACCGGCATCACCTGCAACCGCTGTGCCAAGGGCTACCAGCAGAGCCGCTCTCCTATCGCCCCATGCATAAGTATGACTTGCCTCAGTACTAAGAGAAATGTCCTCAGACAGACCACACAAGTCAGCCCAACCATAGCCCAGCTAGCAACAACACTGGCCCCATCAATAGGAGTAGTCGCTGACAAGTACTCTATCGCACCAAAATCCCATGCTTGTTATGCAGGAATTCATTGCCTGGTTATTTCACCCTGTTCCTTTATTTCTTTGGATGGATATTTTACAGTTAGACCAGAGCTTAAGTAAACAGGGCATAATGTCTAAGCTAACATGGCCTTGTGAGTCGCAGCACCGTTAACAGCCCATCTCCCTATAAATCCACCCAGCCAGTCCAGGGTAATGATGACTGATATGTTTATTGGCAGTATCAGCAGTCCACAGATTCCAACGTCTCGGCGATAAACGACACCTCATACACGAGATGGGCTAATGGGTGGCTAGCACCGCCAACACAGCTGGCATGACCAGATAAGATACCTCGGATGGCTGGGACACATAGACATTTACAATTGGCCACCATTTATACAGCCGTTTCAATTGGTGACATTTCCGATAGAGTTGTATTTGGAAATTCAACAAAGCCATTGTGAAAAGGAATCAGTGTGCTTGGCCAGGATCCACAGCGATAAAATCAATCTGTGAACCCACTGGAATAGGATTTCCTTCATTTCGTTGGGAAAGTAACAAATGTAGTGTAAAAAAGATGGAGGAAATGGGGGTCTTGAAAATTGAGCTAAAAATATTTGGTTTCTCGTATATTTTTGAGCTAATATGTTTTAGGTTTAATAGCTTAATATTACATTTTTGTAATATCAAACTTCCTGACAACTTCAATTTTAACAAGGCCAGGGGCCCTGGCTCTTTGTACCTTACAATACAGCATGTCACGAATACAAGAGAGTGAAACTCAAATGGGAAACTGGCTATTAATGTGTATTCCAAGTACAATCTCTGTGTCCTAATCATCAATCAATAACATGACAACCTATTAAGGCATACTTGAGAGTATATCACCAATGCTCAGAGGTTCATTTAAACCCCAAGGAAGGCGAGCAGGAAATTGAACTAAGACGTTCTAACAACTTTGCTCTTTTTCCACATATGAAGCTGTCAAACTGAGTAGTGATGTGAAATGTCATTATGTTTGTGCATTGCTTTCTCTGTTACAGAGATTCCAGTTGCATCGCCCACCTCCACCTATACCAGCTCTGAAGAGTCCTTAGGTGAGTTTGTGACAATGCTGAGCCATGTGGTATCCACAGGGTATGGCAATTATTAAAGCATAGCATAACAAATGTATTGTATTTTAGTACGAGCACAATTCATATCATTCCACAGTTCCTATTTTTTATGTTTTTCTATTTCTACATATTATTTGGGTTCAAGGCCACCTTCATAATTGTAGTATTTTAAGGGCCACCTTTATAATTGTAGTATTTTAAGGGACACCTTTATAATTGTAGTATTTTAAGGGCCACCTTCATAATTGTAGTATTTTAAGGGCCACCTTCATAATTGTAGTATTTTAAGGGCCACCTTCATAAGTGTAGTATTTTAAGGGCCACCTTCATAATTGTAGTATTTTAAGGACCACCTTCAACATTGTAGTATTTTAAGGTTCACCTTCCATAATTGCAGTATTTAAGTGGATGTCTCTGTGTCAGGAGATGTTAAATCCAGGTTTTTGGTCAGCTCTCTCCCCCCAGCCTCCCATTATGTATTCCCACTCAGCCTCCAGCCCATAATCTGATTGCATGCCTCATTTGCACCAGTTTGTTTTCCAATCATCTCTCGCTGCGCTGAGAGGGAAGAGAACCCTTCCCTTGCTCCCTTATTTACAACCCTATTGTTGAAATGCACAGCTCTGAGTCTGCTTGCTATAGTGCAACACTGATTTGAAGTGACATACCACTGTAACATTTAGCTCATACTTTCAGTCACTGCTCAGTCCAAGCTTGTGGGGTAGATCCCCTGGCATGGGTATGAGGAGAAAAGGAGAGGCCTGGAGCAAAATATTGGTCTCTAAAACCTGTTGCCTAAGCCAACTTGTTTTTGGTCCAACTTCTACTTAAGTGGATACTAGCATGCCAGCAGATTCCCATAGACTGACAGTCATTGCTCTAATGCTAGTTAGCAATGGCTCGCAAAACCGCCTCTAACTTCCTTCTTACTGGACACAGAGACATCATTTGACTCTGGGGAAGTAGAAAAAGGGCCTCCTTGCCCAAATCCCGAAGTATTCCTTTAAATTGCCATGCATCTAAAACATATAGGTTCTGTCACTTTTGATAATTAACATGGGACTAACAGTGTGGCTCCACATATTTCACTGATCTTAATGGCCAACCTGCTACATATGTTGGCGACCAGCTGCAATGGGGTTTGGAGTCTTGTCAGGAACCTCACACAGACACCACCCTCCAAATTAAGAGTGGTGTGGTCCCCAGGGATCCTGGAGAATGGCGGTGGCCCCGCTAGAGAGGCCACACAAAGGGGACGTTTGTCCTCCCAGCGGGGGCCGGGGCCTTAATGAGAGCTGTGGGTTTGA
Organism: Oncorhynchus tshawytscha; assembly: GCF_018296145.1. Lineage (NCBI taxonomy): Eukaryota > Metazoa > Chordata > Actinopteri > Salmoniformes > Salmonidae > Oncorhynchus > Oncorhynchus tshawytscha. The sequence goes on from NW_024609458.1 coordinate 164,050, forward strand.
TGGCCAGTCCTGGGATTGTGCTGCTGGGCTAATGGGCAATGCCAGCTATCAAAGGGAGGTAAGATGAAGGCCTCCAGGGAACAGGGGGAGACAAATGGGCCCCGCCCTAGCCACATTTAAATGGAAATCAGGCGTGGTCGATATGGACTCGTCAAATTATTTTACTTTGGGATTTCCCTTCACTTTTTAATTTCTACACCACCCCGAAAGCTGCCAGGCGTTTCACTAGAAATGTTTTCTCCACATACATGCACTTGCTCCCCATCCCCCTGCCTCCGCCCCAATCCGCTTTTTGGGGGGAGCACGTTTTTTTCTCGCTCCGCTGTTACCCGGGCAACCTCATTCACACAGAGTATAAAGGGAAAGAAAGGGGAGGACTGGACAGAGGGCTGGAAGAAATAATGAAGTTTGTCCATATTCAGGCAAGCTGAAAGGTCCCCTCTCTCCTAACTGCTCCCCCTTTCCCCCTGGCCGACCAGCCCCCCCATAAAAGAGCATGGGGCTTATTACACTGGGAGGGGGAGCAAAACCAGGAGATGTTCTGGTTCCAATTTGTGTCAGTCAGTGGAAAAGTGGGAACAAACCATTTCCATTTTCAGTTTGGCCTCTCATCCCAGACCCATCTCCCCCATTACAAAAAGTGCCTGGCACCCTGACAACATGACGGTCGGCGGACATCGATAAAGCCTCTTGGCACGCCTGCGAGCCCAGGTCAACACAGCCTGGTGTCAAAGGGATAGCACCAGACCCGAAAGCAATTCATCATAAAACTATGAGCTCTTTCTGGCCACTGGTTTGTAACAGGCTCCTCTCAGAGGCCACAGAGAGATCGGCCACAGAGAGATTGGCCCCGGCCAACGTGAGAGTATTCTCTTTCTTGCCTCAAGTGGGTTGGATACTGTTTAGGCCCCTGCTAATTTTTGTTAGGCTACTAGCTAATTTCCCTCAGTGACCTCCTTTTGTGAGTGACCTTCCCAACCCTGAGTGCTGACACAATGGATGCCAGGACTCTGACAGACTAGAGATTCTGTGTGGAGAGGTTGGAGGAAGAGAGTGGGAGTGAGCTGACAATAGGATCTGTGTAAAGGCGCCCGCATGCTTCCCATCCTAAACTGCTCCAAACAGTTTGTGAGTATATAGTGTACAAAACCATAGGCTGACCAGCTGAATCCAGGTGAAAGCTATGATCCCTTATTGATGTCACCTGTTAAATCCACTTCCAATCAGTTTTTGTGCACTCAGTGTATTATGACATTTTGTGATGTTTTTGTTTGTTTTGGTCTTCGGCAAGGTTTTTATTCCGGCTATTCGTTCACACCACATATTTTCTCGAGGCTATTGCAAGTTCGGTAGCCGAAGTCTACGCCCCTTCTTCGGTCTTTAGTCAACAATAGGGATTCATCAAATGATAGATGACTAATTTTCATGCACATTTTGTTCACTTGAGAAATACTAAACCAAACATCTTAGTTAGATGTAAAATTTTGTGACTCAGATCTTCTCTGCAAAAACATCAAAATGAATGACAGATTTCTTGAGTTATCTTAGATTTATTCAAACTATTTTGAGGAAGTGGATACTGGCTATGGCGCCTCAATATGGACAAACAGTACTATTGCCGCTTTTTCTCATTTTTCAAGCGAAGGTCTTACAAGGGAGTATGTGAGCACACTCGTTCGGTTCGCCTACTAGGCGCCAGCCGAACCGAAGCATGAGGAAGCCTTAAGCCTCCACCAGCTCCACAAGGACACCATAACAGCATAACATGAGACAGTATACCATAAGTACACTACAATGGCCTGGCAATAGCTGTAAGCTTTCAATCCCTTACAGTGAGGGTAGAGTGTAGACCCTTGGATGTACCTAAAAGGCTTTTATTAGATAACATAATTGAGGTCAGTCCATAAACCATGGGAGAGAGAGAATAATTCAAATCTAGATGTTTGTGAAATGTTGGCTGTGCTGTAACCTAATCCACCCATTTTGTCACTCGCTTCCACAGACTGTGATTCTCACTGCAAGGCATCCAAGGGCAAGCTGAAGATCAACATGAAGAAGTACTGCAAGAAAGACTATGGTGAGTCCACTGTGCAGGAATTATATGCCCAGTCGTCGGCCAGCGGTCGAGGGTCAGATGTATTTATTAATCACAGGCATGTCCACTCCCAAGCCCCTCTCTGTGGCTTATTCACGCTCCCAGGATTAGAGTCATTGCATCAAAGGGAAATGGTCTTGGAACTGAGCCCAGGGGACCCCGCTGATGGACAGGTCAGCCAGTATTAGACTGAGGAGTGCTGCTTTCTGGGAAATAAGACATGAAATCTATATATTTCTTGAAGGTTGTGTTACAAAAGTAGACAGCTTTCGACTGTGACGGTGTAAAGCACATTAACAGATGTATCCAGATGTGTCTTCATCTACCATTCCAGTAGTTAATTGCTATATTGTATTTACTTCACCACCATGGCCTATTTATTGCTTTACCTCCCTTATCTTACCTCATTTGCTCACATTGTATATAGACTTTTTGTTTTCCTTGTTTTTCTACTGTATTATTGACTGTATGTTTGTTTATTCCATGTGTAACTCTGTGTTGTTGTATGTGGCGAACTGCTATGCTTCATCTTGGCCAGGTCGCAGTTGCAAATGAGAACTTGTTCTCAACTAGCCTACCTGGTTAAATAAAGGTGAAATAAAAATAAAATAAGTAAATCCAGTCTACTTACACTTTGATTAGTTAGCATGGAAAACATATACATATTACTATCTATCATCTGTAAGCTAGCCACACAAAACCTATGTCTCACATATCCTAACATCCCTGCACTGACATACACTCATTACTATGTGAGATTCACTGGAGGTGGGGGGAGCTGGACAGAGAGAAGAGTGTTTGCTGGGGGCATCGTCACCGCAGGGCCTCTTCTTTTATCACCAAAGACAGAGATCAGTGGCATCAGTGTCTGGGCAGAGAAACAAAGGGAATATTCAACTCTTACTTCTACATCTTGAGCTCATATCAGTTCCTCCACTCCAGCTGAAACTGTCTTCAGAGATAGGTTGTGGGACGAGCCAGCCCCCCTGTTGGTTTGGAGAGCTGCAAAGCTCCGCTCTGCCAGGGTTTAGCTGGAACGATTTGGATTTGTTGTCCCACCTTGACGGATGTGTGTGTGTGTGAGAGTGTGTCTTAGGGGAGTTGTACCTCATAAAGAGAGGGCTCTGAGCTTCAGAGGGCCGCAGAGCAAGCTCCCACTGCGTCCTCTCACAGTCCCTCTCAATTACAGCTAACGGACCATTTCCTCTCCCCTTCCACCTCCCTCTAAGCCCTGTGGATCTGCTCACCCTGGCCCGTGTCCATGGTCTCGGGCAATCCCTGCTCTCAGCCGCCAGCCTCAGTGGGGTCCAGTTTTATTGCTCCATGGTGAAAGGCTGGTGCACCCTGGGAGCATGAGGCTTTGGCTCGGAGTTGGCCCTTAGGAATTGTCAGCAAGCCCCATATGAATAAAATTAGCCAAATCACACAACAAATATACTCTGTCATCAATGACTCCACAGGAGTTCATCTGCATCTTAAATACTTCTGATCAAATGTGCCATGCACTGTAGATATCACAGCGTTACAGTAAGTGCCATGCACTGTAGATATCACAGCGTTACAGTAAGTGCCATGCACTGTAGATATCACAGCGTTACAGTAAGTGCCATGCACTGTAGATATCACAGCTGTAGATATTACAGTAAGTGCATGCATGCACTGTAGATATCACAGCGTTACAGTAAGTGCCGTGCACTGTAGATATCACAGCGTTACAGTAAGTATGCACTGTAGATATGCGTTACAGTAATGCACTGTAGATATCACAGCGTTACAGTAAGTGCCATGCACTGTAGATATCACAGCGTTACAGTAAGTGCCATGCACTGTAGATATCACAGCATTACAGTGCCATGCACTGTAGTGCGTTACAGTAATGCACTGTAGATATCACAGCGTACAGTACATTAAGTGCCAGGCACTGTAGATATCACTGTAGCGTTACAGTAAGTGCACTGTAGCACTGTAGATATCACAGCGTTACAGTAAGTGAGTAATGCACTGTGAAAACATTCATGTTCAGTGCCATGCACAGTAAATCACAGGTTTTTACATAGCTTGCTATTTTAGCATTACGAGTGAAAACATTCATGTTCAAATGAAATTTTAACGGTTTCAAATGTACCTTGAAGCTAAAAGGACATTTGAGTTTGATGATGGATGATGCTGGACTTGTATCATTATATTCTGAATCAGCACCACTAGATCTAAAAACAGACAAAAAATAATGAGAAGGGTGGGGGGTAATAAGAGAGACAGTAGAGAGACAGTAGTATTATTAGAGACAGTCCATGGATCCTATCATTGGCCTCCTATATAGTGTTTCATTGTGCTATCCCACTGTGTAGCCTCCATATCTCCATATGGAGAGTGATTCCCTCGCCTCGGAGGGTTTTCCATTCCATTAATCACAGTAGTATTATGGTGCAGATCTCCTATCAGCAGATTCATGTCTGCTAACCACCGTACAAATCTCCCCAACCGCAGCAGCAGCAGCACAAACCCTGAGGCACGTCCAGCACTCTGCCAGCATTTAAGAACAGATCGTACTCCGTATAGCCAAATACCCACATAAGTTTCCTTTATTAAAGACAATGCAAGATCCCTTAGACTCCTGGCATGAGACCTAACTGTACAGTAGGCCTATATCATATTGAATATTTTGGTCACCAATTCCTCTGTAGTTATACCCATTAAATTGGTGTTCAAATTGTTAAGCCTTTGCTTGATAGAATAGATTTGTTCATACAAGACCGTATGTGCTATAATCAGGGTTTGGGGATAGTTCACCCATATTACAAAATGACATATTGGTTTCCTTACCCTGTAAGCAGTCTATTGACAAGGAATGACGACAGTCCATGCTTTGATGTAGTTTCCCTGGCACTGTTTTCTACTTTCACTGTTCACATGACAATGTTTTAGCAATTTGTGACACAAATCCCATTCAAGTCAACTAAACCAAAGCATGGATTGCTGTGATACCTTGTCCATAGACTGCTTACAGGGTAAGGAAACCACTGTGTCATTTTTTTATTTTGGCGAACTATCCCTTTAATACTTAGTTCAGTGTTCTCTCTAATGAAACACATCCAGCTGCATTGGCCTCACTGTTCCCCTTCATAGCTGTCACATGTCCAAAAAGCCTCATCATCAATCATAGTTCATCAATCAAACAGAGCGACACATCAGAGACTTTTAACAAAGTTTCAATACATAAATGGCCAAATGTTCTTCTTTTCTCAATCAATATTGTGCAACACACAGAGAGACAATAATGTGAGCTCCTTGTTTCAGTTCCCCAGAAAACTGAACAGCCATCAGAATACATATTTTCATTCATTTAATCTTGCTTGTCATCCATGAAAAGAACGGACAAATCTATAAATCACAAGACTGATTCATGAAAAGCAGAAGCTTGGTTTTTCAAGAGTTCATCAAAACAGCTGAGTGCAGATGATTCTCCTTTGGCTGAGCTGGGGCTTTATGAAGAGACCAATCCTCAGGGGGCTTTTCCTCTGCCTCAATCTAATTCATTTCTCAGGGCTGTCCCTGGGCCTTTGTGGGGTTCACAGTGTCTCTGTTCTTTGGGGCCATGACCCCCTGTGTGAGTGGTGCTGCGGGCCTCCCGGGTCGGGAAGAGGCCCCCTGTTTAAACACAGTGGTGCACTCTGCCGGCTCGGAGCATTCCACAGGGCCCAAACAGGTGGTAAATTAGGCCGACGCTGACGGATTGCCACCCGGAGAGAAAGAAATATGTTGTGTTTATTCATTTTTATTTTCCATCGCGGCCGTAGCTACGGCGATGGCAGCCACAGAGGGTTATATTCTGGGCTGACACCCCTCCAGCGGGGAGGACAATGAATCAAAGAGCTTTTGCAGACGTTCAGGGCCAGCGGTGAAAGGAAGGGTCACACAGCCCCGCCACCCGGCGGTCCCTGTGAGCTCACCCTGGGGGCAGCAGGGCCCAGATCAGTCACTCAGCTGATAACCAGATGGGACAGGGGCCTCAGTATTGAAATTAAACACGCTCTAATTTGATTAGAGCCCCCTTGTCGGCGGTGTGCGGGTCAAGCCCCAGCACACTGCTCAGAGAGGGGACCCAGCAGGAGGCTTGGCTGCCATTGTGTTTATTATACCCCTCTCTTTCTCCCTCTTCCTCTCTCTCCCTCTTCCTCCCTCCCTCTGTGCTACCCTGCTAAGATGGTCCAAGTAGTACTGATGTACCATATTGTCTGCTAACAGAAAAACAGAAGTTTAGTTTCCTAGATCTCCATTCATGAGCTCAACTCAACACTAGCCCCATGGGCGCTTTGGACTTCATTGGGTGAGGAGCAGGACTGAAGCATTGTGCAGAGGTTTGAGGACTCAGCTGCTTGGTCTTTCCAGCTAACATCCATGATTAGTACTACATACTTTGCTCCCGTCATGGGCTGGAATCTCAGTCCAGTATAACAGTATTTTACTATCTGCTTAGAGAACCACCAATTTCCTGAGCGGCCCATAGAGTGACAGAGGGTTCTGCATTGATGTCAGACAGCAGAGAGCTGAGTCTGGTCCATTCACCCGGGAGCTCGTTAGCCAGTCGGTCAGTAAGAGCGACCCAGAGAGAAGAGGGCTATCTCTGCTGGATTCTCACGCTGCTCTTGGATGGGGCTCTGGGAGCAGAACCCGGATAGCTCATGAGGTCGGAACACATCCCGATTCTTCTGGAAGCCTCTCTGTGGCTGGGAAGATAAATAGTGGCCCACTCCACCACCCCACACACCCATTATGTGTTTGGATGAAGGAGTAGGCTCCAGCCCAGAGACACATTGTTAATGAATGGCAGGACTGTGAGAGCGTGCTCTACTCAGCCCAACAGGCCTCCTTTCTTCTGAAATTGTGTACAATTTGCTCACACTAGCAGGGCCTCCCTTCCTGTTCTCTTAGAACGTTCCAGGCTGTAATGGGGGACAATCGATGCGGCTCGCAATAGAGAGCGTTGGCATTCAGAGAGAGAGAGACAAGGAGAAAAAAAATACTTCCTGTGCTATTTTCAGCCACCTATATTTTTTTAACATTAGTCCACACACAAGTGCGTGTGTGTATGTGTGCACTTGTGTGTCTGCGGGTGCATGTATGCATTTTGTGTGTGTATTTATTAGTGTGTTTGAAACATTTCACACCATCCACACACTGTTTCCCAAATTGGGTCAATTCGAACAATTGTGAGTGGAAACTATTCAGGTTGGTTCATTTTCCCCTACTTTAGTCCAATCGTAAATAGCATATTCCCAACTAAACCACTTCACCTCAAGCACAGATTATCTCCTAACCCAGTGGGTTCAGTTGTTTCCCCCTTGTTGCAATGACTGAGGCGTTTTTGCAATCAGAGTGATGAAGTAATGGTAGATTTATGTGACAGAGAAATCCATGCAGGGGAGCTGATTTAAGGGGGGTCTGTATTTCTGTCTGCTCTAAGGGTCAAATTCTTGGGAGAAAGGATCAATGGCTACCACGTCCAGGTTGCTCTAGCCCAGGGTTCTTAAGATGTGCAGCGTCCTGCTTAACAGTTGAAAGGCCATTCTATCAAAAGCACAGGAATGGCTTTGCTTCAGAGCTTTTACCTCAAGCAGATGTGGTATTTTTTTAGTAAAGGTTGAATGCTGCACTTTCACTGTTGGACTTTCTGAGTTGAACCCAGTATACCAGCCACTTCTTTTTCTCCAGGCTTGTCAGTTGAGGAAAGGAAAGCGTTTCTAAGGATACGTCCACAGCAGTCAAACATTACAGCCAGTCTCAGGGAGGTGCTCATTCAAATGTACTCTAGCGGGCACCCATTGTCTTTATCCTGGGGAGCACTATGGCAACTGTTGCTGTAATACGGAGCATGCTAGCCAACACAACAAGGAGAGGTCAGGGGTAATGGCTGAGGGGAGGGACCAGGGGAACAATCTCCACACTGGGTCAGTAATTCCTGAATCATACTCAAACATTGGAGCAGTTATTGGAGCTATAGTAAAACAGGACATTTACAGCTCAGGGCTCACCCCCAGGCCAGTCTGGACCCCAGGAACAGAAACCCACAGGCTGCTATGGATTCCCTGCTTAGTTACCCTGTGTGTTATTAAGTGGATCTATGTTTTACTGTACATGAACTTTTAACTGGATCTCTTATACTCAAGAGTTGCTTGCTTTATTGTGACATTTTCTTATTCCACCTTCACTCCTTCTTCTCATTGGTCATCCAGCTGTCCAAGTGCACGTCCTCAAAGGAGACAAGGCAGGGGAGTGGTGGAAGTTTACCGTGAACATCATCTCCGTCTACAAGCAAGGTGAACAACGCATCCGGCGCGGCGACCAGCTCCTGTGGGTGCGTGCCAGGACGTGGCCTGCAAGTGCCCCAAGATCAAGCTTGGCAGGAAGTACCTGCTGCTGGGCACGGATGACGACTCCCCGGGCAGGCAGGCGTGGTGGCGGACAAGGGCAGCCTGCTCATCCCCTGGAAGGACCTGTGGGGCCGGAGACTGAGGAAGTTCCAACAGCGTGACAAAAGGGGCAAGTGTTAAGAGGAGCCAGAGAGGAGAGAAAGAGAGGGGGCTCACCTTGAGTCTGAGGAACACAGGAGGAGGAGAAAGAAAGAGGAAACACCAGAGGGAGAGAGGAAAGAGGGAGAGGTGAAGTGAACAGAGAGAGAGAGAGAGAGAGAGAGAGAAAGTGACTGAGTGCTGCTGCTTTGAGTGGAAGAAAAAAGAGAATATTAGTTTTAGAAACGTTTGTGTGAAGGAGCTCTTTTTACAGTTGCTGTTCTGTTTGTCCTTCAAGGTTTGTTTCATTGTGGAATTGCAGTTTGCACCTAATATTTCAGATAAGTTACTTATTTTTTGTTTTATTCATGATACCGTTATTTTTATATTTCCAGTTCATTTCTACAGAACATCAGAAAAAAATCTACTGTATCACATTTCTGTGTTTAAAAAAAAATATATATATATATATATATATATATATATATATATATATATATATATATATATATATATATATATATATATATATATATGTATATTGTTTAAAGTTTTTCTAGCAAGCTGAGGTGGCACGGCATGGCTTAAGGGGAATCTCTCTCATGTTTAATGAGTGGCTCCTGCTTGCCAGGCCTTGTCAAGATAAACTGTGTAAACTGCTAAGAGTGTTAACACGTTAAATTGATCATTTAAACTAGGTTTTACTGTGGTTTCGGAATATACTTGTAAAAATGGGAGAGAAAAAACAGAAACAAAAACAAGCCAGCTATTGCCAGTTACCTTTCTTCTTTAAGAGCTCCTCATGTGGTTGTTACCTCATTATTACTGCTAACTATGTAATCAAAATGAAAGTACCATGAAGAAGTTGCTCCTCAGATACTAGCATTGGGAAAGAGTCTGTTAAATGATACATTTCCTTGCCATCCTGACAGTGTGGTTGTGACCTCAGCAAAATAAAAGTACCAGTAGGCATGATATAATTATACAATATTTTTGTATTTAGACAGCACTCTGTTCTCAACTAGAACTAAAATAGATGAGTTGACCGTGCACTTAATGTTTCGTCATTTAGTATTCAACAGTATTCAGAACATATAAGATATGTTCAGTGTTTAATGGCACCTTGCAGGATACAAACAAACATACTGTATGGTTTTAGAAACATCATCAAAGAACTAATGTATGTCCATTCATGATTGTTCAAACTGAGATCACACATTTCACTGATTATGTGCTGCCTTTGGCCTTTGGTCCTGGAACCTAATGTCCTCTGACTCTGTGTCATTGATTGATGCATTTGGTTTGCTATCCTGTTCACGTTTGTTAAAATACAAAGTACTGCTTGAACATCCCACTGAGCATTGACCTGTTTCTGCTGGTAAAGGACTGATTATGGGGGGTGGGGGGCATTCTGATGTCTTCAACAGTGAATCACCTCATGTAGTTTGATAAGACCTATCAAAATGAACCTACGTTTTGTTAAAATAATAGATGCATGCTGACTACTTAGCTGACTAAGCTAACCAAATTGTGGATGGCAGTATGTACAGTATGTATATGCTGTATAAAGATACATGCATTATGTTGTAAAAGAAAACCTGTGGGGTGATGAAATATCACAGGAGTCAAGCTGTGTGATCAACACACTGTGTCAGCATCTGATTCTCACTTCAAACCTTGCAGACATTCCATTTTCAAGACGTTACTTGGTACTCAACAAAAGGGGTGACCGGCTGTTTAAATGTTATATAGCTGTATAGTTTGTTACTATTTTTTGTTACACATTTACTAAATCAAATCAAATCAAATCAAATCAAATTTTATTTGTCACATACACATGGTTAGCAGATGTTAATGCGAGTGTAGCGAAATGCTTGTGCTTCTAGTTCCGACAATGCAGTAATAACGAGCAAGTAATCTAACTAACAATTCAAAAAAAAAACTACTGTCTTATACACAGTGTAAGGGGATAAAGAATATGTACATAAGGATATATGAATGAGTGATGGTACAGAGCAGCATAGGCAAGATACAGTAGATGATATCGAGTACAGTATATACATATGAGATAAGTATGTAAACCAAGTGGCATTGTTAAAGTGGCTAGTGATACATGTATTACATAAGGATGCAGTCAATGATATAGAGTACAGTATCAACGTATGCATATGAGATGAACAATGTAGGGTAAGTAACATTATATAAGGTAGCATTGTTTAAAGTGGCTAGTGATATATTTACATAATTTCCCATCAATTCCCATGATTAAAGTGGCTGGAGTAGAGTCAGTGTCATTGACAGTGTGTTGGCAGTAGCCACTCAATGTTAGTGGTGGCTGTTTAACAGTCTGATGGCCTTGAGATAGAAGCTGTTTTTCAGTCTCTCGGTCCCAGCTTTGATGCACCTGTACTGACCTCGCCTTCTGGATGACAGCGGGGTGAACAGGCAGTGGCTCGGGTGGTTGATGTCCTTGATGATCTTTATGGCCTTCCTGTAGCATCGGGTGGTGTAGGTGTCCTGGAGGGCAGGTAGTTTGCCCCGGTGATGCGTTGTGCAGACCTCACTACCCTCTGGAGAGCCTTACGGTTGAGGGCGGTGCAGTTGCCATACCAGGCGGTGATACAGCCCGCCAGGATGCTCTCGATTGTGCATCTGTAGAAGTTTGTGAGTGCTTTTGGTGACAAGCCAATTTCTTCAGCCTCCTGAGGTTGAAGAGGCGCTGCTGCGCCTTCCTCACGATGCTGTCTGTGTGAGTGGACCAATTCAGTTTGTCTGTGATGTGTATGCCGAGGAACTTAAAACTTGCTACCCTCTCCACTACTGTTCCATCGATGTGGATGGGGGGTGTTCCCTCTGCTGTTTCCTGAAGTCCACAATCATCTCCTTAGTTTTGTTGACGTTGAGTGTGAGGTTATTTTCCTGACACCACACTCCGAGGGCCCTCACCTCCTCCCTGTAGGCCGTCTCGTCGTTGTTGGTAATCAAGCCTACCACTGTTGTGTCGTCCGCAAACTTGATGATTGAGTTGGAGGCGTGCATGGCCACGCAGTCGTGGGTGAACAGGGAGTACAGGAGGGGCTCAGAACGCACCCTTGTGGGGCCCCAGTGTTGAGGATCAGCGGGGAGGAGATGTTGTTGCCTACCCTCACCACCTGGGGGCGGCCCGTCAGGAAGTCCAGTACCCAGTTGCACAGGGCGGGGTCGAGACCCAGGGTCTCGAGCTTGATGACGAGCTTGGAGGGTACTATGGTGTTGAATGCCGAGCTGTAGTCGATGAACAGCATTCTCACATAGGTATTCCTCTTGTCCAGATGGGTTAGGGCAGTGTGCAGTGTGGTTGAGATTGCATCGTCTGTGGACCTATTTGGGCGGTAAGCAAATTGGAGTGGGTCAAGGGTGTCAGGTAGGGTGGAGGTGATATGGTCCTTGACTAGTCTCTCAAAGCACTTCATGAAGACGGATGTGAGTGCTACGGGGCGGTAGTCGTTTAGCTCAGTTACCTTAGCTTTCTTGGGAACAGGAACAATGGTGGCCCTCTTGAAGCATGTGGGAACAGCAGACTGGTATAGGGATTGGTTGAATATGTCCGTAAACACACCGGCCAGCTGGTCTGCGCATGCTCTGAGGCGCGGCTGGGGATGCCGTCTGGGCCTGCAGCCTTGCGAGGGTTAACACGTTTAAATGTCTTACTCACTTCGGCTGCAGTGAAGGAGAGACCGCATGATTCCGTTGCAGGCCGTGTCAGTGGCACTGTGTTGTCCTCAAAGCGGGCAAAAAAGTTATTTAGTCTGCCTGGGAGCAAGACATCCTGGTCCGTGACTGGGCTGGGTTTCTTCCTGTAGTCCGTGATTGACTGTAGACCCTGCCACATACCTCTTGTGTCTGAGCCGTTGAATTGAGATTCTACTTTGTCTCTGTACTGGCGCTTAGCTTGTTTGATAGCCTTGCGGAGGAATAGCTGCACTGTTGTATTCAGTCATGTTACCAGACACCTTGCCCTGATTAAAAGCAGTGGTTCGTGCCTTCAGTTTCACACGAATGCTGCCATCAATCCACGGTTTCTGGTTAGGGAATGTTTTAATCGTTGCTATGGGAACGACATCTTCAACGCACGTTCTAATGAACTCGCACACCGTATCAGCGTATTCGTCAATGTTGTTGTCTGGCCTTGTCTGAAACATCTCCCAGTCCACGTGATGGAAGCAGTCTTGGAGTGTGGAGTCAGCTTGGTCGGACCAGCGTTGGACAGACCTCAGCGTGGGAGCTTCTTGTTTTAGTTTCTGTCTGTAGGCAGGGATCAACAAAATGGAGTCGTGGTCAGCTTTTCCGAAAGGGGGCGGGGCAGGGCCTTATATGCGTCGCGGAAGTTAGAGTAACAATGATCCAGGGTCTTTCCACCCCTGGTTGCGCAATCAATATGCTGATAAAATTTAGGGAGTCTTGTTTTCAGATTAGCCTAGACGTATGTCCATGTGTTATTAACCAGAGTTTTAAATACCATAGGCTTAATAAATGGGTAGACAAATGAATGAGAAAGAGGCAGATTTCTCTTGTTTACAAGTTATGCATACCCAGGAGTGTATTTCAGCAGAGAGAGGCTTATCTACAACCTGTAATAAACAGTCCCAAAAATATTTGGGAAATGCATAACACACATAAATGCAAGCAGATTCACACCTGCTCACACACACACACACACACACACACACACACACACACACACACACACACACACACACACACACACACACACACACACACACACACACACACACACACACACACACACACACACACACACACACACACACACACACACACACACACTTTTTTAAAAACATATTTGTATTGACATTTTTATTGCAATCCATTTACTGTCTTGTGACAGTGCATCCATCTCTGGATCTACACATATCAAAGCTGTCAGTGTGTAAAGTTAGACCACTTTTCCACACATTTGGAGAATGGTACTCAGTCATGACCAGATATCTGCTACAAAAATATATCTGAATGTTGCTTGTGTTCATACTTGGGCTTGTAAATGTTGTTTAGCTTTGTCCATTGCAAAAGTTTGTGTAATTTCCTGTAATGCGTACTAATATATTATGTTTATCACAAATGAATATATTTAATGACACATGAAACAATGTGGCTTTTGTTTTTGCCTGTTTTTATTTTTGGTTACTCTTTGCTTTGGATAATAGACGGCTGTAATGAAAAAGTAAAAGACTGTAGCTATTGAACAGCCTAGTAAATCTGAAATAAAGCTCTGTAAAAGTACTTGTGGACTTTCAACTGTTTCTCATCATCTCATCTGTGTCTCATTGGTAGTTCTGTACTTCAGTGAGCCATTTGGGATTGACATGGGCTAAATGGTGTGGGCTAAATGGTGTGGGCTAAATGGTGTGGCCCAATAAGACCACAGTCTGTGATAACCCTAAGAGACTGCATCAGCCTTTGTCTGTTTTCCTCCTGCAATAACAGTGAATTACAGTTGGGAATATTAAATGAAACATTAAGAGTGGTGCAGCGGTCTAAGGCACTATAGACACCCTGGTTCAAATCCAGGCTGTATCACAACCGGCCGTGATCGGGAGTCCCATAGGGCGGCGCACAATTGGCCCAGCGTCGTCCGGGTTTGGCCGGTGGAGGCCATTGTAAATGTGTTCTTGACTGACTTACCTAGTTAAATAAAGGTTGAAAAAATATATATAATAATAATCTAAACAGCACCAAGTTCCTAGTTAAAGAGGTCATTTCAGTACAGTCAGCACAGAGGGTGACTACAGAAAACAGCAATACTAAGAGTTGTTCACTGAGTAAATGTATTCAACATTTATTAGACATTACCGCCCAAGAGCTCCAGTCATTTACAACAACACAAAGTAGTTAACTCAGCAATTCCTTCTCATCATTGGTTTTAGATCCCTGAACTCTATAACCTTCACAGACAATAAGTACTCGATATTAAGCTGATTATATCGCTACGCTTTTAGTTCATGCGCAGCACAGATGGAACTGTGGGGTGGAGGCATTGTAGTCATCGGATGACATCCTGAACTTCATTCTCAACAAAGTGTTCATGGCCAAAAGTAGCCCTGCTTTAATCATCATACAAATGACCCATCCCCAACTCAAGTCCTTAGTTCGTTTTTTGTCTGTTATGGGAGTTTGTACCAACACTACAGTAGGATTGATTGGTCATAGGCTAGGCCTACTCAAGAGAAACACAATCCAAAATACTCCCAAGGATCCAACCAACCGCCCCTTTATAAAAGGCTGTGCTCTTCATTAGTGAAAGGGACCACAACCAATAACATGACTGGCCGACATGGCAGTAAAAAGATCCCAACTAAAGAGCCTTAAAGATGGAGGAGAGAAAGACAGAGGATGAGGTCACTATGGATGAGTGTAAACTCATAATGCTCATTCAGACACTCAAAAGATGTGATGTGTCTGGAGTTGCACAAGGCTCTTGCTCCTTTCTCTATGTGCTGCTATTGGTTTCTATTGGTTTTGCTGGCTGCCAGGATGACTGTCCCTGCTATCCAAACTCCAGGCCTCCTCCACAAAAACACAGTTCAGTCCTGAACACCCAAAACAACTCTTTCACTTCAGACTAAAAAGTTCAGACTGTTTTATGATGTGCTCTCCCTCTATTCATTGTGTAATAGGGAGGGATGGGAAATGAGGTGAAAGGGGATCTGGGTGTGTGTGAGCCTCACTCTCAGTGTGAGAACAGGAGGATCTGGAGCAACACATGGCTCTACTCCAGGATGCAGAGAGACGGCTGTGGAGTGACATTGGGAGGAGGAATGATTTCAGCTCGCATGCAGGCAGTCTCCAGTAGACTGCAGCAGGGTGGGATTCCCGCCTTTAGCCCTGTACATTCCATAAACATCCAGCCCAGGGCCAGGCACACTCCTGCCATTGTTTCCCTGTTAACAGGCTGCAGACTCCTCTGAAAACAAAGGCTACCGCCAGCACGTCTGACAGGGACCAAACTAACAGCATGACAGGACAGGCCTGGACAGTGTCCCTATGCCCCCCACTGGTCTACAGCCACTGACAGGAAATGGGGGAGCCTCCCATCACATGACCATCCATGTTTTCAGTTCCCAGTCGGTTGTTTTAGTGCCAGAGGACCGTGTTCTTAAGACCATATTTTTTGTCACAATCAGATATTCAAATGCTTCAAACTCTGAAATCTCTATTTCACTCCTTGCTCCCTGGCTTCACTCTGAAACATTTGAGGGGCATAGAATTACCATCTGCTTCCCCTTTCTCTGTTATTGTGGAGACAGTGATGTTCGAAGGTAAAATTAAAACAAAGTAAATGAAGCAAAGGACCCTCCACCTGCTATTAGTAAATTAGAAGGTAGTAGAAATAAGGTCTGAGCACATTGCTGTTGAACTTTTCACATCATATCCAGGAATAGATTCCAACCCCCATTATCCTGGTCACACCTCTTGTGAAGCACCACTTCACTGTTGTGATTAACTACCACACAACTCTGACTCACATACACACTCCAGCCTCCCACCTACACCACCCAACACCATTGCACACCATTCGGAGGCTGTTTGAGATACAAACCATCGACAGGGGAATGCTATGGGGTTGGGTGGATGGTGAAGGGCTGAGGGAGGTCTGAGGCTTGGAGAGTGGATTAGCCTGGAGAGAAGAGGTGCCGTGAGAAACTCTCAGACCCAATACAACCAGGGCCCTCAGCAGGCAGTAGGGCCTCTAGCGCCACCATGGTTAATCTGACACTAGTAAAGCCCTTCCTTTCTCCCCCTCTGCTCCACTCCTCTCTTGAGGGGAAGTGACTCTGTGAAACAGAGACTTCATTTAACTTTTAGAAGAGTGTCCACATTTTATTCGAGAGAAAGGGTGTGTTTAAATCAGGTAGAACCAGAGCCATGGGGTTC